>NC_046663.1:76606851-76626275 GCF_010883055.1 Belonocnema kinseyi
TTAAAAATTTGTCATAAGGACAACCACAACCACGTTTCACGACCGTGAGACTTATCTTATATAAATAAGATAAGTCGAAAACGCTGATATTTTTAAGTTTAGGAAAAGTATAAAGCGAAAATTTTTTAACATTGCTGTGTATAGATTTACCAACATTCGACATTAACATCGATCTTCGAGTTTTATCCATATAATTCTATATTATCATAGCGGCTTGCCTTGACACAGAACTTTGTATTCCTACAGTAAGAGTAAATAAACATAAATACATTGCATATGCAGAAAAGATTTTTTTCATTAACATCACTCAAATTCTGTTCTTGATTGTAAAATATTCCGTCCCTTAAGTCAAAATTATTGACCTTCTTTATTCGAGTCTAATTAATGGACCTATTTATATATTTTTTGGAAGCAGGTTGGGGGAGCTGTTAAAACCTGGTTAAATCAATTATAATTCGTTTATGAAGAAGCTTATTTCTTTTCTAATTATTGATAATTGTGATACAAAATGTTCGTCAAATTCAAATGAGCACCTCAAAATTAGAAAAAAATTACTCAGATAAAGAGAGTCACTATGTATAATGCATGCTGATCAAAATATATAAATAGTAGAATCATGTGCCATATCTACTTTCATGGATATTGATCAGGACAATACGATAGATCTAGTATGAGTTTACACAAACTTAAGGCAGTTGTCGTGCCGAAAATCAACCCACCGTATGGTAGGGAACTGGTGGTTATAATGGTGGAAGTATCTGCATGAATTTGACTAAACTGTGAATCTCGAGTGGCTCTCGATTTCTCAAAGATGTCTCGAGGCCAAGACGTTAACGGCCGTCTCGAGGCTGCATGTTACCAGGGAATGGTGATTCATAAGATGTCCTGAAATACCCGGAAACTTCCATGTGTAAATTGCCTTCTTCTTGCAAGCAGTGGACTATATGGTTCCTATCATTTAGAGTGTACAGCTGTCAATGGGACTTCAATTAGGTACATAAACGGCGCTCAAGTTATGCAGAATGCTGTTGCCAATGAAGCCATCGAAAGAAGAATTATAGTACTGCTGATATAATAAAGCATCATCGTCAGAAAGCTCTGTACGGCGCAATAACCCTTAAAACAGGGATATCTAGACGATTCCGGGTGATGGCAGCCCTCCCAGTTAAGACAAGCAGTCTAAGAGGCCGGGTTTTTGCTGCAGGCAAATGATACTTAACAGAAAATAAACAATGACTATTAAGGCAGCTTTCAAGACTGAGATCTTCAGGATAAAGCCTGCCAACATTATGCCATGGTGTAACGACTGCCGATTTGAAAACCATTTGCCTAACGTCATCTGCTCAGATAAGATGGTTATGATACGACTTGCCAAGACGGTAAAATGTTTAAAACTATGGAAAGGTTGAAAAATCAAAGCCATTGATTCTAAAAACCTTCCCAAATGTGCTGAACTTATGAAAGGGAAACCTGGAACATTCGAGGAACCATTATATACATCCTTAAATGGTTAGCAGTCCAGAAGTCCACGTTAAAAGTGGAGCAGTGGACCATCATGGATGTGAAGAAAGACTCTAGGCTAACCTAGTTAGTCTTGAATGCAGACCCTACAGTGATCGAAAGCATTGGCAAGTTCGACTGTATACCGTGTCTGGGAAAGTGAAAGAGCAGCTTCCCTCTGTTTCACGGCAGCAACTGTTCTAAAATAAGGTCTTAATCATGTGCAATGGTATCAATAATATATATCGACCCCTTCTCGCTACAGTCCAACGCTAAGCGCTCAGCATTTCGAATAAACTACGACACTCACTGTTTTGGGGCAGCAATGGTTCTAAAATAGGGTCTTAATCATGTGCAATTGTATTAATCATGTATGCCGTCATCTTCTCGCAACGGCCGCGAAAAGTGGGCGATATATATGCATTGAACAATCCCCTTAAATTGCCAATGTGGTAACTTAGTCCAAATATTGAGCGATTAGCGGTCGGCCGTTGCAAGAAGAGGGCGATTCTAATGACGGGCACAACCACACTTGATACTGACCTCCTTCTCTCAAAGCTGCTGTTCCGAAACGGTGAGTGTTGCAGTTAATTGAAAATCTTTAGCGCTTAGCATTCGACCTTTGTGAGAAGAGCACGACATATATGATTGAAAGAATCGTGCATGGTAATGACTTTATTTTAAAACCGTTGCTGCCCTGAAACAGCAGTTGCAAATCTTGTGAGCTTAGCGTTCAAGCGTTGCTAGAAGCAGAATATTCATCTCTTTTGCATAACCGCACTGGAAGCAGACCTTATTTTTTCACTGTTCCTGCCACTGAAATGTGAATGTTGCAGTTTAATCAAAATATTGATCGGTTCGCATTCAGCCGTTGCGAGAAGCATGCAGTGTGAGACGTACCTAATTTTTATCACATTTTAATGCGTGATGCAGATTTTTTGTCGTTTTTTCTCCTAATGCTACACCGATCTATTTTATTTCCTGATTTCAAGCCCTTGGTGCCGTATGACGTTAAAACTGTCCATTTAACAAAAATGCATAGATATTTCACTGGGCCTTCAGAACCTAAAAAATTATGCAATTATAATCAAATCCGCGGAAAGAAATTTTCCCATTCATTCTGTGCGAAGCCCTTGTTATAAAACGTTTTACCGTAAACAATTCACAAGAATTTGCTTAGAATTTTGGTTTTTATGAAAATGTGTACGTCACTTTTGCATTTATTTACTGAGCTTCAGAATGTAACAGAGAGTAAGAAAGAACAAATGAGTACGTGAGTTACGTGAATAGTGAAGATAATGAAGTGGGTGAGGGTGAGGGTATAAAAAAATGTAGGTGAAAGATAAAAAGAGGGAAATTTTAAGAGGAATGTCAGATGTAGGGAAGTTACGTGATACGTAATTTGTGGTTGAACAAATACCTTATGTTAATTTTTAACTTACACTGTACATTAATAAAATAATATATTTTTAACTGAAGTGAATGTTTAAATTGTCAATATTTTTGCTATACATTCATGATACACTGTTAGAAATTTCTGGAACGATTTTGCTATCTATTTAATAGAAATTGAGTTTTAAAAATTATTACTATAGATTCTCCTAAATATTTTTTGGATGTCAATGTTAGTGTTCGCAATATATATAATTAAAAATTTGTCATAAGGACAATCGCAGGATTTCGCCGGGAGAGGGTGCTAATCTGAAAAATTGCACCCGCTTCCAGCGAAATCGCGGTAAAATTTCAGCCACAACCACGTCTCACAACCGTCAGAAAGGTGGTTACAGTCTGTAAAGGAATCAGTACGTCGATCCAGCAAAAGCCTCATGCACCCTAAGAACACGGAGCGACCCAAGGACAACCGCCTTCTGCATTTTTCCCGCAAGTGTTCCAGCATATTGTTGACACGCAGGGATGCTTTTTAGGCCATTAGCAAGTGACAGCTTGGCACCTTCAAGAGGGCCGACGATAAGGACGATCAGATTAACAGAATATTACGGGTACAATCGTTGCAACTCCCTTGTAAGGTCTCGATAGCACTCTTTCTTTTCATTCCCCTTGGCTATGATGTTTTTGTCAGCTGGTGCCGAAAATTCGATAACGAACATAGTTCGCTTCTCGAAGTCAAGAAGAACCATGCCAGGCCTCGAGTGAGCAACAGAAACAATTGTCGAGAATATAAAGTTCCAGTTCCGGCACTTCCAATTCTCGACAATTGACTCAATTTCCCTAGGAGCATTCAGAGGAGCGATATTAAGGTGAATGCCGTAGGAGAGACAGAGATGGTAATAAAGAACTCTTAGTGCGGCATTGTGCCTTTGAATGTAGGTCGTTCCCGCGTCAGTTGGACAACTAGATAGTATGTGAGCTAAATGCTCGGGGTGTGCATGGCACGCCCTGCAGCTATCATCGGGAATGTCTTGGCTCAAAATGTGGCGACGGTATCTTAAGGTGGAAATGACACCGTCTTGGCATGCAAAAATGAAACCCTCTGTAGCAGACTTCAATCCGGGCGATTTAAGGAAAGCAAACGTAAGCTCACAAGACATTGACTGATCCTTCACATTTATGTGGAAGATACGGTGCATCATCTTATCGAGGAACTGTTCACGAAAGTTGTTCTCTTGTGCTTTCTTAATCCGGGTTTTCAGGAGTGAGTACTCGAGATAGATAAGATTTGATGTATTTTGCTCACCCCTCATACTGAGGTCAAGTCCGTGTGTTTCAGCAGGCTCCTCCGCTGCTTTGTACAGAAATGCTCCTTTGTCCACTTCTTCGTGATTCCTGACCATTTTAAGAAGAGGGTCTCTTCCATTTGCAACTCTATGTGCTGTACCCAGAATAATCCTGTCATGAAGACATTCAAGACTCAATATTCCGCGACCCCCTTGACGGCGTGAGATTTACAGTCGCGGAACGGAAGACTTAAGATGCATGCTTTTGTTCATGTGCAAAAACCTTTCTTGTCCTGATATCAAGAGATCTGAGCTCGTGCTTCCTCCATGGAATTACTCCAAATAAATAGAGTAGTACCGGGACGGCAAGCATGTCCGTTGCAGATACTTTCTTCCTCGCCGACAGGTAGGAGACCAAATTTGTCGGATGCGACGTTTGTTTCTGTTTCGGAGAGTATCCCCTTTATAGATGTCACATCCTGAATGCGGCTCTGTGGCACGCCCAGGTATGTATAAGTCTCTCCAGCGCAAAGGTGTCGTATGGCGCTTCTATCAACGAGCTCAGGGTCTTTAGGGATGCCATTAGGTTTTCCTCGCTTTAAATAAACCTTGGCGCATTTGTCTAACCCAAATTCCATTCCAATTTCCTTAGTATATCGTTCGACAATCCCCAGAGCTAGACGCAGTTGCTATCTGTTTTTAGCATAGATCTTAAGATCGTCCATGTAAAATACATGAGTGACCTTGTACTTTCGATCTGCAGGGTTGCATGAAAGACACCTCTCCGAAACGTGACCTTGTTAATTGTCACACGATTTTTGTCAGATGAGATAGTAAATCTGGTTTTCCAAAGCGACATCAATCTCTCTATGCACCCAACTATTTGCGGATGAACCTTTAAGATTTCCAAAAGACAGATGATAAGTCTATGGGATCTCGAATCGAAACCTTTCCGATAATCAATCCAGGCCATAGATAGGTCACGCTGGTAAAATGCTGCATCTTTGCAGACACATCTATCGATGAGTAGGTTCTCCCGACATCCGGCTACGCCTTTCTTTAAGCCTCGTTGTTCATAAATTTCTTGCCACACAGGTTCAATTGCCCGAACAATCCTATCATTTAGGATAGCTGTGAATATCTTATAAAGCGTGTTCAGACAAGTTATTGGCCGGTAGCTCTTCGGGTCAGCTGAGTTGCCTATTTTCGGCAGGATTATTGTGCGCCCTTCCACCAACCACTCTGAAATCGGCTCCGTCGACTTCAAATATGAGGTGAAAATACGGGCAACACATAACTCCTTGAAGCTATTTATATTTTCTGAGTCTTCGTCCAGTCTATGCTGAACTTCGTAGACTTCTCTCCAAAATACTTCGACCTCCTCTGGTTTGGGTGGGTGTTCGACAGTAACTGGAGGGTCTTGGAAGAGTCGAGATGGGTCAGAGAGAAACTGTTGATTTTCTCTGACCCACGTCTCCCTCCGCTCTAGACTTCTCTTAGCGTCAGATAGTATACGTATTCTCTCAACAATATGCTGCCTGATAGTCAGCATCTTTGACTTGTTAAGTGTGTGATAACGGGTCTGGAGTTCGCGCGCGAACTTTCGAACCTTGGCGGTAAAATTCCTGCCAGATGTGGTGTAGACAATCACGCATCGAATACGGGACGCGTACTGTCTTGCCCAGCCTATCTTTATGGCAAGTTGATGCATTCGTCTTTCGGTCTTATGATCAGCCGTTGGTTTTGTTTTACGGTACACATCGGCCGAAGCTCTCGCTGAATTATACACACAATAATTGATAGCCCAGAGGTCGGATTCACCGGAAAAATGTCCACGAAGCTCGTCATCCATTTCAGCTAGATCTTTAGGCTTGAGAGACACCTTGGTGTTGATGTGTCTCCGGGTGATAAGGCATCGCTCTTCATCTATTGGATGCCTGCCCGCAGTTGGTCTTTGTATCCCCTTTCTTTCTTTGTTGCTGGCTTGTTCTAGCTATGGTAGAGTAGGCGTTCCGCTTACATAGCCCCTTTTACGGAGTAGTTCAGCAAGGTTTCGAGACGTTGCTGCGAAAAGTGCGATAGCTCCGGGTGTTTCTCGCACCACAGAGCATGCAGCCGTACCATGTAACCCCGTTCACGGGCCACACTCGCATCGTAGCACTTGAGCAAGTCGTGATTCAGTTGCTCCGTCCACCCAAAGGTCGCGAGATCCCGCCGATCCATCGCATTGAAGCCATTTTCATTGGCTCCCCCAGCTCTAGAGTGGTCGGAATGTTGGCCGACCCATTGTCGGGAGCCCTGCGCGTTCTGTTGTCTTGAACCGCACTTACTACAACTATGTCTGGTGTTGTCATTGTTGTTCCCACGAGAAGCTAGGAAAAGGGGTTCGTCCATCCTTGTAGAGCCCCGCATGCAAGGATAAGGCTGCGTACTCTGAGAGGTCGCCCGGTATCCCAGAGTCACCGTTATAGACAACTCACCCAGGTGCCATTCAGCTTTCAGCATGGTTTTCACACCTCCGCTTGGGGGTTAATTCCTTCGGGACCACCCTGGACAATTGTCCGCGACTGCCTATTTATTTTTGTAACCATATTCAGCAGAAATCCTTGGTACAGGGACCCTCTATCCGCAACCCGAGGACGCGTTCGGTGGCTTTGTCATAGGTCCTTTTGTTAGATTCTAGAGGAATCAAAACCGAACCGCCGTTAACTGCAAAATGAACGAAGCTAAGAAAATCAAAGAAAACTGTTCGAATCTTTATTCGCGTGTACCGTGGATTCTGATTCATTTTCTGCATTTTGTTTTTTGGTTCTTCACTAAGTTACGTATAAATTTTTCATTTTTTCAAAAAAATGGTTAAAAAATTTTAATTATCTGAAATTTAGTTACCGGTGTTGATTGGAATGTTGTAATTCAGAAAACGCCGTAACGGGCAGTTACGGCTCTTTTCGAATCACGGAGTTTAGAAATAGGGATGTCGTGATTTGAGAAAACGCCGTTCACGGCAAAATATTTCGTTGCTCAAAATAAATGCAGTTACGGCGTTTCTCGAATGACAGACCTTTCTTCTGGGGGTTCGATGATTTCGTAGAACTCCGTGAGCGTGTACGGACCTCTGCGAAATTACGAAAGCTCGAAATCACCGCCCCATAATTTAGTAAAGTCCGTAACTGCTCGTTGAGGCTTTTTCCCGAATTTTTCTGTGACGCATTCAGCTGTCCATAATTTGAGCCCGCAGTTAACGGTTAGTTACGGCTCTTTTCGAAACCACACGGTAAAAAAAATTGAGCTGTGACAAGGATATTATTCCTTATTATAGCCAAACATTTAGCTGAAAACGAACGAAGAAATTTAGAAAGATCCCTGGATCAGCCAAAATGAATATCCTTGACCATTGTCCATATACGAGGGATATCGTATAGTCAAACCCCCAATAAGTATAGCTATAATAGGGATATTAAGAATAGGTGTATGAAGCAATTAGCGCGGTTGAAATGTGCGCGAATGTTAATATTAAATGAAGTTTATGATGCAGTAATAATATTTTCATTCGTTTCGATTGTAGGCGATAACTATATTGAAATATCAAGAAACGCAATAAAAACAACAAACTTGACCTCAAAATGCATTACACGGATTTCAGGGAAATTCATTTTCGCGATACCAGACGAAAAATTGGCTACTGTAAGGTAATATATTTCTATAACAACTAAATTTTTTTTCTAATCAGAAGATAATACAATTATACATAATCTGTCGAAAATAATAAACTTTCGAACTTAGCAATTTTGTCCAAATTCCATATTTACGAGAACAATTTGCATAAAGTAACTAAATGTGTAACTCTTCTAACTAAACGTTTTACCTAATCCAAGCGTACACTTTCTTTGAGTTTATTATATATTCTCGATTCACTCGTTCGCCTCAAGAATTTTTTTCCGTGCATGACTCGCCAAATTTTGCAGTTAACGGCGTTTTTCTTAAATTCAGCAATAATTATTTTAAAAGTTATTAACAATTTCATAAAATTATTTTGATAATCCGCTGCATCTTTTCTTCCCGATTCCAACGATATAAAAACTCATTTTTCTATTTTTTTCAGTTAACGGTGTTTTCTCAAATCACGGCAGATATGAACTTAAAAGAATTATAGTGAAAAGAATGTAAAATCACAAACAATTTTAACACAATTATGAGAATAACCATTTTCAACAAAATTACTATTTCCTTATTTGCTGTCTTAAATTGAACCAGTGCAATAGTTACGCCAAATGATAGGTTAAATCAGTGATACTATATAGCGCTCCACGCGGGCGAGACATGAACATCCAGACGTCTCGCATGCGCACGTCACCGGTCAGGTCTTCGCAGTTCTCGAGTGTAAACGAACCTTATTGCGTACTTTGTACTTGTGTTTGTGTTATAAATATTTTGCATCTGGCTACAATAAGCAGCGGATGTACTATCTTTCGCTTGCAAGTGGGAAGGTCCCTGGCCACTTGAGTTTGACTTTAAGCTACATGAGAAATTGTCATAACGACGGGCCTTCCCACAATTATCAGGCACAACATATTATATCCCATTATATTACGGGGTTATTAAAAGATAATTTTGCAACTGTTTCTACAATGGTGGTGAATGATCAGTGGTATACCTAACCAGCTAACCGACGACAAGGCGTACGACCAGCTTTTAGCTATTTCAACCAGTGAGATTTCACTGGAAGCCAGTGAGATTTCACTGGTTCAATTTAAAAGAGTGGGAATGTTCCTTATTTCAAATCCGAATAATTTCTGACATCAGTAAAAAACAAATAGGTACTAAATCGTAATAAGCTTGTAGGCCTTTTACGTCATTTCATATCTGATTTTTAGGTGTTTACTTAAAAAACGATTTATGTCATCGAATAATTAATTTTCTCGAGGTTAATAGTCCACACCACCTTTATCATTATAAAAAATCCATGCAAGGTTATTCAACTGTTTTCTTGGCAAGATCTACGTTTACGAAAAGTAAATCTCTTAAATCATATTGAGAAATTGAAAGAATGCTCACAAATTCATCACATATTCTGAAACTAAGAAATGTTGAGACAGTCACTTATAATTTCAAAATTAAAAGAATTTTTCCAACATTACTATTATGCTGCCGTCAAATTTAAAATAAACAAGATCTATATTCTGATTCTTTTTTTAATTTTGAAATAATTATAGATAATTTTTTATGATCCTTGGGATAAAGACGGATCACAAATTTTAGCTGGTCGTGTTTGCTACAAAAGCAAGATATGCACGAAGACACGGAGGCCCTAATACAACAGATACAACTGCACAATAAAAACGGATATTTAAGGTTCTCCTTTTTGCAAAACACCGACCCCGTGTCTCGCAAGAAGCGGCTATATTAATATGACCATGATGTCCATTACTCTCATTATAGATAGTAATAGTTTACAATAAAATTATTATAATTCCTTAATTTTTAAATTTTTTTTTCAAATCCTTCTCTCATACGAAACTTCAAGGCTATTTTCCGAGTCTGGTATTGGGTCTCTTTGACTTCTCTTGCAGCTCTTTTCATTAATTCATTCGCCAAAAATGCAGAACCAGGAAAATGTCCAGAAGCAGAACATCAACAGATGATCAAAATTACTCTGATTTAAATGGCTTCATACATCTCCTTTAATTCTCAGGTCCTCAAAAATTAGGATTGTGGGAGAATAGATAGATTATGTAAAACATTGATGCTACGAATCATGAACAATTATATTATGATTACTTAATAATAATTATATTCATTTAATAAATTGTTACTTTTTTCAATACTTCTTCGTTTCAATGTTGAATGGCAACACTTTTATATTTTCTTGTAACAGGAAAGAAGGACGTAATAGATTGCAATTAACTGTTTCGTCTTTTTAGATCATAAATTACCCATTTCCAAACATTAAATTTATCCTTATTTACCCTAAATCTTAAAAGCACACTTAGCAGATATTCGGAAACTATATATAAGGCGATTGCAATAACGAGTATTATCGTTCTCCCAGTATTAATTTTCTTTTGCCATTCATTCTTCCTTCACGGGTTTTTTTCTGATAAAGTGTTTGACTATAAAAATTTGTACTGAGATTTATTTTTCAAGATGACGGGGAAAAAGACATTCTCTGTATCACTACTGTGTGAGTAATCATCTATATGTACGCAAAATACGTATACCTGCTGTAAAGAAATGTTATACAACCACTACCTTTCCTATTTCACTTCGTATTTCTTTTCAATAGTGTTGTTTATTTTAATTTTCAAATTAAAATGTAATTGAGTGCAGAGTTTTGTTTGTTCGTTAGTACCCACTTCTTCTTTTATATGACCTTCAGTACCATTAGGTCCCTCTGAAAATTTGCATTCGGGTCTTCATTTAGAAGCTCATATCTAAATAAATTCCTGACATTTTAAGCCCAAAACTTTTTCATTTTTTAAGAAAAACACATTTAAAGGCTGTGTTTTGTCTTTGAACATGAAATGTACCCACTTTCGCTTATTCCCGAAGCACAAGATAAACGCCAATAGATTCAGCACATAGTCTAGTTTAATCCGCTGCACAAATATAAAAATGATCACTTTAACCCTGACTTACAGAAAAATACAATTATTTCTTAAACTAGAACTGACAATAAGCTCGCATCTTATTTGAACGTAAACAGCTACTTTTTAAATTAGACTGAGTAAGATGGAATTATTCAAACTAATTTAGATAATATGATCGCGCAACTTCAGTTCTAAATATTGTATTTCGTCCTATAATTAAACTTTATCTCGTGTATATACAATGTAATTTAGAATAAACACATAAATAAATTAATATTTTCATTTTTTATTTCTAAAGTCATCGCAACCTTGTTTGTGGACACATTTGCAACTCCTGTAATCACTGTGAGCGAGGTGGGTTTTTCTTTACGTAAACTCGTTGTTTAAAATTTATTTATTATATTTAATACAAGATGACCTTATTCTCCTCATTTAGAACATCAAACGCACTATTATTAACTACGTAAAGTGTCTCCGTGAATGTCCGGTAAGTCAGCTAAATCTCACATGGTATTTCTTATATTGGATAACTATGCCTATTCAAGAAATCGTGACCTAAAATAAACACTATGTTTTCAGTTGAATTTCATAGACCCGATTTGTTCATACTATCATGGAAAATACCTGATTCTCGGAAGAGAGTCATTCCGTTGCTACAAAAGAACCTGCGACAGAGGTCAGTTGTGCAGAAAGAAATTTACTTATTTTCTTATGATTACATTTATAAATATACTAAATTACTACTTTTTCAAAAGCTTAACTTTTAAATGCTCAATATTTGAAATTTATCAATTTCGAACGCTATTAAAATGAAATTATTTACCTATAAAAGGTGCAGTGCATAATAATTCATCGGAAAAAATTTATGTATGTATATACAATTTGCTCCGGTGTATTAGCTTGAGAAAAATTTATGTTTACTACATTATAATAATTATTAATATCTATTTTAGGTGGACGCTATTTGCATGACGGAGATTGTAACAGTGAATCAGAAGCAATTTTGAGACGGTCTAGACCGATAGTACCAGATTTCTGGCCCTTCTTTCCACGACCCCATTCTTAATTCCAATTGAAACAATTTTTAATCCTGCTCAGCCCTTCGCATTCTATTTTAAATTTCATTGCACGTACTTTAGCTTGTTTCAAATTTTTCGAGTAGCAAATGCTTATGGGTAGAGAAGGATGTCCACAAGAAGTCAGAAAAGTTTAGACGCCTAAAGTACCTGTGTACTTGAAATGTGCACATATGAGTCACGCCGTCAATGTCATTCTAAGCTCAGAAATAAAAAGACTTTCTGCCACTAATTGGATAAGCATATTACCGGCAGATTGTAATTACACAAACAAAAAATTGTTGAACTGACTAATTTTCATCAAATATTAGTTCAAAGTCTTAATAAAAATAAATTGTCATTGTGACGTATTAAAATCAATTAAAAAAAACTGATTACGAAAAGCATATGAATATAATTTTTCTAAAACACGTCGTATAATAGAGTCATAATTATTTAGTGAGTATAACACACTATATTGAATAATTTTTTTACATTCATTTTGACTTGCTGTTTACAGTACGCACTTAATATTTGCAGAAAATTTGCCCCCCTTATATAAGTTATATTTCTAAAAGATCATTGAAAATTGTGTATCGAGAATCAAAAGATAATGATGCTACAACATTAGCCGTTGAATATATTACTCGTATTAAAAATACCATAGGCAATGTTCGCAGATCATTGATATTAATATTGCTGCAAGCTCTGCTATATATCCATGATGCACTCGACGGCATTATTGACGACACCAAAAGAAGAAAAGAATTTTCGTTTGTCAACGATAGAAACGAGAAACTTCTAATGGTTTTTAAAATTGTCAGTTTAACGTTTTTGTATAATCTTGAACATATTTTTATCAATGGAACATTTTACAGTTGTCCTAAACATGGAAATTTGCATTCTGTCTTTATTTATTTTCGCGTTTTAAATATGTTGCATTTCAAAAATTTACCGAATTTAACATATCTTGTCCAATACTGCTGCATAAGGCTACTTAGATTTAGAATGCAATAAAAAATCAAGAAAAGAAAGTTATACATAAGATAAGTCAAAAATGCTGATAGTTCTAAACCTGGGAAAAATTTAAAGCGAAAATTTGTGAACATTGCTGTCTATATGTTCACCAAAATTCGACATTAACATCGACGTTCAAGTTTAATAAATATAATTCTGTTATTATAGTGGCTTTGCTTGCCATAGAACTTTGTATTCTTACTGTAAGAGGAAGTAAATATAAATACATATCACATTTAGCAAAGCTTTTTTTATTAACATTACTCAAACTACGTAGAAGAAACTGATATCGAATTCTCATATAGTTTATTATATACATATAATGACCTATCTGTTATATTTTCATGTAGTTTGATGCATTCATAGCCGGACAGTAAGTTTGTTATACGTCGATAAAAAGAAAAGAAAAATTTCCAAACATACTGATAAAAATATATAAAGAATATAATCTTGTACCACATATGCTCATAATTATATTAATCGAGATAATAAAATAGATCTAGTCTGAGTGCACCCCGATTTAAGGCAGTTGGAGTGCCGAAAATCAAGTCTCTGAAAAAATAGTTTGTAAATTATTGCGAGAATCTAAATAATGTTTATTATTCGCAGCATTCCGAGGCATAAAGATGCAAACGTCTTCTTAATGGGACACGTGCACTTGATTACTCTTCTCGGTGAGGAACTACATTTCACTGCCCAAGTAGAAGGTGAGTTCAGTAAGAAGGCCATTTGATAGTAGGGTGTGGGTGGTTATTATGGTGGCAGTATCAGCGTGAATTTGACTAAGCAGCAAATCTCGGATGACTCTCGATTTCCAAGAGGGCTCCATAAGCCAAGACGTTAATGGCCGTGTTAAGGCTGAATGTTACCAGGGTGATTCAGACGGTGCCCTAGAACACTAGGCAACTTTTTGTTTACATTGTCTTCTTACGAGAAAAAAACTGCAGAGACGATCCCTCTAGTTCCCTAGCTGCTCTTATAAACAACATGAATCCCGTGGGCACAAATAACAAAAAAACACACAGAGGGGAGTCTTCAATGTCACCCACCATGAATATTTTGCTTAAGAAGATCGAAGCAATGAAGGCGGAAGGGGTTAAATCACCTTCAAACCAACAAGGGGCCTATACGGTTTTTATTAGCTCAAGTGTACGGTTATCAGTGGGACTTTAATTAGTTCCATAAACGACGCTCAATTTATTCAGGATACTTGTGCTTTTAAAGCCTTCAGGAGCAGAAATATATCACTGCGGCTATAAGGAAATATCAGTGCATGCAACCTCTGTAAGGTAAAATAACCCTTCAATCAGGGACCCACAAACGATTCCGGTCTGATGTCAGTACCGCTATTTAAGACAACGAGTCTAAAAGAGGCAAGGTTGTTGTTCCAGGGGACTGACACAGGATCTCCTTTCGAAATCACATGAAATTAAATATTGTGCCTAAGGGTTTGGTGCAAAAAAACTTCAACACAAAACGAACAATTGCTAATAAGGCGACATTATCCTGAGGTGTGAGGACTGTCGATTTGAAAACCAATTGCTTAACTTCATCTACTCAGATAAGGTGGTTATGATACAGCTTATCGAGATAGTAAACGGTTTGAAACCATGGAAAGGTGTAAGAATCAGAGCCATTATCCATCCTTAAGTGATTGGCAGTTCAGAACCCCACCTTAAAAGTGGAGGTGTGGCCCATCATAGATGACCAGAGTAGCCCAGTTAGTCTTGAATGCAGAACCTACAGTCGTCGAAGGTATCAGTAAGGTTAAATGTATACCGTATCTGGGATTGAAAAAGTTCCAGATGAAAATACTTTCGGAACCAGAAGAGCTCTTGTTAATAGTGAAAGAGCAGCTTCCCTCGGAACAACAGATGTGTAACGCTGATTCTTAAATGTACAATGTAGAATCATCCTATATAATCTCAAATAGAACTATTGAAAACTCAAGGAGAACGATTTATCTCAGAAGGTATATCGATTATATACACTTACCTAGATTCAGTACTGTAGGCCTGGTAGCGATTCAATAGTTCTATTGGAGATTATATAGGATGATTCTACATTGTACATTTAAGAATCAGCGTTACTGATTCTTAAATGTACAATGTAGAATCATCCTATATAATCTCCAATAGAACTATTGAAAACTCAAGGAGAACGATTTATGTCAGAAGGTATATCGATTATATACACTTACCTAGGTTCAGTACTGAAGGCCTGGTAGCGATTCAAATCGAGCACCAATGATGACGAAGATCTCAGTTGGTCAGTACAAGTAAGGAAACTTAGCTTCCTTTATTTTATTTTTGGAGTCCTGTCATAGTCACTTTCTTACTTATTGTCCAATTAAAAAATTAAAATTTGTTTTAATTTTGACACAGCTTCGCCTATCATAATTTTGTATAGGTATACAGATTGGATTGAAATTTGGTATACTCTTTTACAGTTTTAATTAAAGGTCAAGTTCGTTCGCCAGCCATCTTAGATCAAAATTCGAAAAGCAAAACGGCTACTTGTATTACTCGATAATTGAAACAATTTATCCTAATGATTTTTTCAAATAAACAAAAAATTACTGGAGTTATAACATTTAAAAATTTTTATGGAACCACTTTAAGCTAGGAACCGTATTTTTAGTTTAAATCGTAAAACATAACATTGAAAATAAATTAATTAAATTGATGAAAAAACTACACAAGTTGCCATAAAATGTTTGATAACAATTTTCTTAATAGGATGCCCACCTCATTAATTACAAAAATAAGAAATTGACAATTTTTCGTTTTAATAACAATGCATGTTATGACTTGTAATCATTTAAACTCATAAAAATTATTCATCTTTCAGGTTAGCTGATGAAAAATATGAGTTCAAAATAAGAATCAATTATTAAAGTAATCATGAAAATGAAATCTGTACATTATTTTTCAATATCTGAATAAGCAATCGAAGGTGGGAGTGCATAAGTAAATATATTATAAATTTGATATAAAAGTATTGAACATGATGTATAATAATTTACACTTTGGAAAAAATAGAGTGCAAAGCACGACATTCATGGTGAGAATGTGTTTGTTAAAGCCGAAGAAGCTTCAACAATAGAGAATTCACAATGACTAAATTATATTTGTCGATCCTTTGATCTTTAGTTTTAAAAGCTCTGTGCATAAATGTGGAGGAAATATAAAGATCGAGCGCGAAGCACGAGAACCAAAAGTCGCACAGCATAGGCGCAGTCAAACTAACGAGACACGGGCACAGCGCGCGATGAGAATGCGTAAATAGTTGAATTGCTACAATGTACAGATTTCCAAAAATGCACAAATAAAACTGTCCGCTCAGACCAGTAGTATCCTCCATAGGCACTCCTACTTCTTAATTAGCCGAGATATTGATCGAACTAATTTTTGTGATCCTTTCAGAAGACCTCAGTATTTATCTTTAACCTATTGTATACGCTTTAATTATAAGTTTTTTTGTAAGATTAAGTCAAGTAGTTATCTCTAATACCAAAAGCATGATGGCAGCAATGTCCAAATAGATTTGTTAATACTTATTTATTTTTTATGTATTTCACACGAGTCGGTGATTCAGTGACACCTGTATTGTAGTTTAAGTAAAGTTTGTTAAGAGTTTCCTATTTATTACTGCGGGAAAAAAGGATATTTTAAAGAATAAAATTGTTCGACAAAAATGGACATTTAACTGCCTAAATTCTAGCAGCGATTTGTTACCAGAACATCATTGAAAATGCCTGCATTAACTTTTCTGTTTCATACTTTTTACAGATTTTTTAAATAAGAATGACCATGAAAGTCAAAGACAAGTTGAGTAAATATTAAAATTAGGAGCAATAACGGTTTTTTTTACTCCAAACACGACTGATTCTCCTCAAAATTTATTTTCCATGATCCTGTCACTGACATGTTCCTTTAAGAATTCTCTGACCGTTTAATATTATTGTTTATAATAAATAATGATACAAACTTTCACTGTCCTGACACCACTCACCCAAACACAAATTCGCTGACTGACACTTCACCTCCTTATTCTGCAGGATGTTTATTTTGACAGAGGACAGTGCACCGACTCGTTTGCGTTTGCTGAACACTTTTCCTACTTGAGAGGCGCGCGTTTAGATGGTATTACGGGATTTTAAATATCTTTTCTACACTGATTTGAATAGAATATTGCGCAACAAGGGGCGAAAGGCGACAATTGCACGAGCGTGAAGTTAGCTGCCCGAGCGCATACGCTTTTTCATAAAAAATGAATCAAAAATTTGACTTGAGATGCTTGAAACTTCTTTGCATCTCATCAAAGTTGTTATTCTTTGTAAATGCGTAGACAGTGACATATATAGGTTGAAGACTGAAGTTAGCCTCGATTCTCGAAACGACGTTCGATAAAAGGGAGAGTATAATGTATATAATTTCGATACCGGTTACGGCGTAAAGTTACTTTTGCAGTCGCCTGTTTCTACTTTCTAGTCTAGGGTTGAAAACCCAACTTTCGACCCGCTACGGGCCAGAAAAATTTGTACGCAATTTAATATTGAAGCATGCTACTTTTCACGGAGCCTTCATTTACATCTTGATCTCAATTAAATTTGTTAATATATAAATTCATCTGGGGTTTCATTCAACGGTCGCATGTCCCTGACTGGTGTATTTACCTTACCATCAGATTAGATCAAACTGTTTTTATTAATAAAGAAGGTATAACTTAAATGAGCTTATTTACCAATTTACATTATTTTATTACTTTTTATAATAATATTGTTGAATTTATAACTAACAACTTTTCTCTCTATTAATCTCAAGCATCAGTCACATTAATTTTAATTAAAGCTGATTTATAGTTATGGTCATCCGAAAATCTATGTGAAAAGCCGTCACAAAAACATTACATTGGCTCTCGTATTTAAGTTAATCATTCTAACACCTGCGTATCGTACTCCGATGTAATTCATTGTAATTCTTAATATGAGCGTACACTAAATTTCCAAGATGGAGAAGAGGCCTGCCACTCCGTCTACAGAAAAACTTATTTTTCACAAAAATTTGCCTTTTATCACAGTTTAGCCATAGTTTAGTTATATAACTATGAATAAACAAATCTTTCTACAGTATGATATTAATTTCTTTCTTATTTCTTTATTAAAGTTTCTGGTTGAAGTTAGTTTATGTTATTAACGTCACATTTACTTAATTCGAACCTAACCTTTTATATGTCTTCTAACTCTACCTAAAAAGTTTTTCTCTTTTAATAACAGTTCGCACACATTAAGAAATTTCACGTGATATTTTTAAACTATTTAAGGTATTCGATTTTTATATTTTTATACATTCGGATTATCACACTACATTGCTTCGGTCTTACAGTTCAGTACATCTTTGATACAGATCGGACGATGAAAGCGACCTGTGTTTCCGAAACGGTATTGATTCTTTTTAAATAATTTAAGTGATTGGTATTGAATATCTTGTATGCATGAGATTCTGTTACCTTTTATAAACAGTGTAAAGCAATTCTTAGCATGTTAAATATCCTTTGATTTTAAAGTCTAGTAAACAAAAATGGTATTACTAACAGAAAAAACATTTTGTTTGAAATCTTCGAGAAAATGTTTACAAAAATAGGATTTGAAGTATAGGAATCACACCGATTCACTCATAAAATAGCCTTTAAAACTTATCGAAGAATAAAGAATGGTCCAAGCAGTAAAGTAAGAAATTGTCATAAAACATCGATGGTAGTTTGCGTAGGCAGTATAACGTGCGTTGAGCGAGATAATTTCGAAATCAATTTTTATCACGCGACCTCGTTACAAGCTGCTTGATTATCATATGCAAACCTAGCGAATAAGAATATTCAAGTCTTACTCGTCATTAAGACATGCTCTGAGAATCCACAATTGTTATATAATTAACATGGTTGGCTACAGCCTAAAAAATTTTTAAATCTACCAAATAGGGAAGCTCAGGTAATTTTATTACCACAGTAAAGTTTTAATCCTGATTTAACAACATAAATAAATAGAGATGTGCGGAGTATTCATTTGTGGTGATCAAGCTACACAACGTTCTACATCAGACCTGAAGGTTAACCGATTAATGATCTAATGATAGATCGTAATCTAGAAGATCTGATACCTGAGTAGCTGGATTGGAAAGGGTCAATGAAGGAATAACCCAAGTAAAAATGCTTCGGCTTGAGTTCGATTTGGTTATGTCTGGAGTTCGTCTCCAAGACATCCATGTCTGAATGCGTCTCAAAACTGAGTCGAGACATAGGCCATCGTCTTACTTTTATGGCAACCACAAGTAACACGGCATTTACTTGTCTTAATTCGAGCCTTGTTTTGGCTAAGACGAGGTTGACTTGACTCAAGACGAGCCATGTCTTGGCTGAGATTATCGAACCTTTTTTGTATCATAAATGAGATTAAAATTGATGAATGAATAATTTGTAATTCTAGAAGGATCTCCTAAACCGTTAGAAATACCTAAAAACAAACAACATCTTCGGTATCATTATCAAATAAGTATAATAAAAATAGCAATCCGTAAATAAGTTGATTATAT
>NC_046663.1:76626375-76662159 GCF_010883055.1 Belonocnema kinseyi
GTATAAAAATATTCAAGATGGTTTGACCGGTAACAAAGATTAGCGTTTAGGACTGTTAGAATCACCCTTTTTGTTAGGGAAAGTATACGCTCGAAGTTATAAACTGCATGTGTTGGAGTCATAAAAATTCAACTCAAGAGATAAATTTATATCTTTAAGAAATGGAAACTTGTCTTCAAGACATAAATTGAAGTCTAGCACCGTCTCAAAACTGATACATGCTCAAATCCACCTTTTCGACTGCAGTATGTCTTCATTGGGGGCAATTCAAGTCAAACTCAAGTCGAAGCATTTTTATGCGGGAAGGGATTCTGTAAAGAGAAAAGTAAGTTTTTTAAAAAAGAAAATATATAATGACAAATAATAGATTAAATCATAGCCTGCCTCTAAGAAAACAAGAAAAAACGAGAATTTTCCCTTTTGAGATAAAAAAATCCAAATTCCGAGATAAAAGTAAAGATAAAACAAAAGGTTAAGTAAGGATTTGGATAAATACTTTCGATTAAAAAGAGCCTCCCCTGAAATTCAACAAATCATATTTGCACATGCACTCCGAGTTCGATCAAAAATTTGGTATAAGGCTTATAAGATTAAAATGTATTCTTATAAACAATGTAGAGATCAATTTAAAAAATGTTTTCTGCATAAATTCAAATTAGAGCAAATGAGAAATGGCGATCACGTTGTTATAAAAGCAATTATTTAAATTGCTTTTAATAATTTCATACACAAACAGGCAAGGCGCATAGATTGTATCCATATTGGACGGTATACGAAGCGTATTATTGTGTTGCGAGCCAATTTCCCGAGCAAATATAAATAGCAATTTTGGGTATTGATTGAAACGATTCTCAAAATTTAACACAAGTATTATCACTAAGCGACAAGTGATACAGAACTGTTTTATCATAACAGTAAACAAAAATATTTAATAGAATTATGGGTTTCAAAATACACACAATAATGTGACGAAAACTGAAGGAAAACGTAAAATCATACGAGAATTTTAATAAATATACATATAAGGGACACAATGTAAAAAAAAAAGTAAAATGAGTATAACAGGAGGATACATATAGTGGGCCTGAGAACAAATTGAATTAGAGGATTCTTTAATCGGATAACAGTCTTTAAAAATTGTTCTTCCAGTTTAAAATGATAAAAAGGGCGACGTTAAACTGAATCAAGTGACGTTGTGGCAAGCAACTCGAATATTATATGGGTCATTTTTCGTGCAAGTGCATTTTTGTGTCGATGCTGAATACTTTTAACTGAAATTTAAATACAAATATCGGGTACTTCTTTTAAACTTCATATGAATATGTAATAAATTGAAAAGCAAACTTCAATCTTTATTGCATTAGAGCTTGTTGAGAATGACCCATATATGTATCTCATCTCTTTGCATGACTCCAATGCCATGATTTCTACAGAATTCATTAGAATGAAAAAACATGGTCTTGGATGCTCACTAGATGAAAAAGTATATAAACCTGTAAGATGTCGTAAACGATTTAAGTGTACAAAAAGTGAGAAAAAACAACGCCATAGGCAGCAGTGAGTTCAAGAACGGAAAAATATTGAGATAATGTCTAGAAATGGAGTCTTGACCCTCCGGCTCCATGTCAATACTTAAACTGATCTGATTGGTCTGATTCTGTAACGTCATACCGAATTTTAAATAAAATTGTCTCGATGAAGCCGAATCGAAAAGGTTTTTTCCACTATTAATACCATTATTTGAAAAATGTGTTTTGCAATTTAATTCTTTTTTATTATTGCTGCAAACCAACTTTTATTAAATTGTTTAATTTTAATACACGATTGCTTTTTTTCTCAAAAAAATTTTCTACAGCGTTGCTTCTATCAATTTTGAAAGAATATGTGTATGATTGAAATCGTTGATACTATTTTTGAAAAAGAAAGCATTTATCAAACAAATAACTATGTTCAAAGATTATCTACTTATTTTGAAAATTAGAGACAGTAGGGCTGTATGAAATAGTTTTTCCGAAATCATTCCGTACAATCTTAACAATAAGTTTTGTAATTGAATTTTTTCCTACTGTCGTTTTCTACCATTTTAAAAAATATTTCGGTTTGAATAAATCATTGTTTATTCAGGGGGAAACATTACCTATAAATTTTCTGTTTCCAACTCTGATAATAATTAAATTATGTTTAAATATAGTCATTTGTTTGAAAAATGCCTTTGTCAACAAAATTTTGTTAATGATCTCAGCTGTAGAAAAATGTATTGATATAATCGGAAACAGTCGAGTTGTAGAGAATATTTACCTGTAAAATCAGTCATGAGCAGTTCTGATGAGAGTTGAAATAATTCGTTAAAAATTCTTACTTCTTGGTTTAATTCAACCGTTTTCGATTACAGTTTTTTATTAAAGTATGAGCTATTATATTTTTTGTTGAAAATCCATCTTTTGTTGGAGATTCATCACTTTTTTTTTCTTGAAAATTTAATAGATTTGTTGAAAATTAATTATTTTAACTGTAAAAGCTTTATTCTAGTTCTAGTTCAAATTATTTTGTTGAAAATTCATGCATTTTACTATGTCTTACGTAATTTGTGGATTATCTTTTTCAAAATTATGTATGACTTATGTCACTGAAAGTGTTTAAAATATATTTAGAAAGAAAAATTATTTTCACATTAAGATTACTAATTGCACAAAGAATTATTTAATGTTCTTTAGTATATGTTTTTTTTAAAATGAAATTGGTTTTATAGGTATCAGTTTAATAGTTAGAATGAGTACTCGATTTTATGTTCAAAATAAAACACCATATTTTCCCATGTTCAAATAAATTTATTTTTGTTCGAATGCACAAAACTAGTTAATAAAAAATAAAAAATACAAAGTAAAATACAACACAGTTTTTCAAAGTTGTAATTACATTTTTAAACCTCGACGGTCGCTGCAAAGGTCTGCGCGGTGCTCATGGCACATCGGGCGATTAAGCGCGATTTCTTGTTCACGAAGCAAGCGTTGCCATGAAATTTAGGCCATCTAAAAGAGCAAGAGACTATGAAATAACGAAAAAAAATTTATTGCACTTCAGATGATAAACTTACGTTCAAATTGAACGAAAATCGCTCATATGAATAGCACAAATTCTTGTTGAAAATCAGTTTTTTGCTCTCTGACGGCACAACGGGTATTAAATACCGTATAGTTTTACAAGGTGTACTTTGAGCGGTTTCCCAACGTATTCTGATGTTTGACTCTGTATACCAACCCATTTCACCTTTAGCTAGTGTTGTCAATTACTGGTAAAAGTCGACATGTGGTCCATTTTCTTGAATCCAGTACGGTTACTTCGAGCTCAAAAATTTGTTGGGGTATTGTTTACCCATAGTTCCAGTTAAGGATTAAAAATTCGATTACTCGATACTGCTACATTTAAATTTTAAAATATTTTATTACGTTTATTTTCTTACTAAAAATATTCCATTAATTGTAAAATTACTGATTAAGTGGTAAAAAAATTGTTAAACAGTTAAGACATTTGATACTTTGAAAATATCTAAAGAATCAGCCTTTACAAATTAAGGAAATTTCACTTCACATGCGGCAAGTCTCTCTGCGGCACGTTAGACCTGCGGCATGTCACATCTGCGGCATCTCTCACTGCATACCTGTGAATGTTCACAGTAATAATGTAAGGTAACATCCCAACACTTTTTCCAAGGTATCGTGGGGGGAGGCACCCCTGTTTCTGGGCACAGAAATAAATACTTTCAATTATACTGTGCTAAATGGCGCGCGGGAAAGAAGCGTCTAGGTAGAGATGCCGCAATTGTGAAATGCCGCAGGTGAGACATGCCGCACGTGTTAAATGCCTCGGTAGTGACATACCGCACGTTTGATTTGCCGCTCTTATTCAAAATTAATACAAGGAGTATTTAGACCTCGACCTCAAGCTCGAGATTAAAGAAGATCTCAAGGTCAAATGGTTTATTTTTTTTTTAAACAGCGACCCCTTTTTGACACGCCATAAATTGAAGGAGCGTAAAACTCTACATCCGAACATAAGCTTAACCATGAACTTGATATAAAATGTTGACACTAGTTTATGGTCAAAAGCTCATTTGGACTATAATTTCTTATTTCGAACTACAGATTTAAATAACATCTAACTTTTTTTTATATACTTTTTCCCTTCAATCAAGTTGCACATGGTCACGTGACCGGTTCATACTGCACGGCGTTCGATCTACATAACGTATAAAAAATTTAGCGGAATTGACCTAAAACAATTATCTAAGCAGAATCAATAGCCGAGCAAGTAGAGCTAATACCCGGTGATGTTGACCTCAGCGGTCCTTATCTCGGAACCCGGGGGGGGGGGCATGGCCTTTGCGCTCATGGATACATTTGTTCAAGGTTCTGAGCTACGTAACATATGCCAAATTTAACCGAATGAACCAAAACCACTTTTTCGTGTAGAATCCTTAGACGAGCAAGTGGAGCTAATGCCCTATGATACTAACTTCAGCATGCCTTATCTTGGAACCGGGAAGGTTTTGGGCCTCGCGTTCACAGATGTATTTGTTCAAGATGCCGAGCTGTGTAACATATAACAAATTCAGCCGAATAAACGAAAACTACTTTTCCAAATGAAATTAAAAGGCGAATAAGTAGAGGTAATACCCGTTGGTACTAACTTCAGCGGGCCTTATCTCGAAACTTAGTGGGTTTTGAGCTTTGCGCCTGTGGAGAACCATGTTCAGGACGCTGAGATACAAAGCATATAGTAAATTCAATCAAATAAGCCGAAAACACCTTTCCATTAGAAATGTGGTGAATCCTTTAACTGTCCCATTTAACTGTTTGAATGTTTATTCGCGTGTATCGCGGATTCTCATTTATGTTCTAACCTTATTTTATTGTTCTTGACTGATTTGCATATGATCTTTTTATTTTGGCAAAAAACTGTTTAACACTGGTAATTAATTACTGAAAATGCATTCAACCGTCTTGATTGGACTAACGGGATTAATTTTTAGATTGACTACACATTTAAAGAACAGTCAAAGAATCTGATATTTCTATTCTGTATACAAATTCCTTGAAAAAGATGTATTTTAAACAGCTGGACTACCTGTATTTTTCAGAATGACAAGTTTTTGGAAAAATGGTCAGCGTAGATAATATTGCAGTTTTTTACGTACTACGAGATATTCGAAAAAGCATTAGGCTGAATTAAATGTCAGTTATGAATACAACTTACATCAAGCAGAAATATTTTAAATACCTGGATACCTCTTTTTCGGTGACGGTGTATTCTGTATACTTGGTCTAACAAGATTACTTCGTACAATTACGAGAGCTTAGATAAAAGGTCCAGGATTCTTAAACACTTATTTCGAATGCAACTTTATCGGGGAAGACATATTCGAAATACTTGCACTAACAGGGCTTCTTCTTAGAATGTAGATTAATGAATATTTGTGTTCTTAGAGTCCTTAGAAAAGTGGTCAGCGTGAATGAAATTTCAGTGTTGAATGCACCACAAGATATTTCAAAAACCGTCTGGCTGGCCTAAATTTCATTTATGAACTTTCTTGATGAAAATGTATTTTGGTGAACTGGAATGCCAAGTTTACTTTTCATAATGACGAAATCTTAAAGAACGATCGAAAAATCATTAATTTTTATTCTGAATACACCTTTTGTGGGCTAGTTGTATTCTGAATAACTGTATTATCAAAATTACTTCTTAGAATAACGAGATTCTAGAGAAAAGATAGAAAAAATCTTAAATTTCTATTGTCAATACTCCTTTGGGAAATATATTATTTGAACATCTGGCAATGAATACATTTTTAACTAGAAGAATATATTATAAACATATTGACTGCCAGGGCTTTTTCTTAGAACGACGAGAGATACAGAAAAAAATGAGGATAACTTAAGCTTTAATTGTTAACACAACTTACTTGAGGAAGATATATTTTCAACACATAGACTCCCAGGTTTACTAAGCAGAATGAGAAGACCTTCGAAAAATTATAAGGATAACTAACTTTGGTTTTGAATGTCCTGCATTTTTCGATTTCCAGAGAACATTGATTTCTAATTGATAATATTTCAAATTCAAAAACAATAAATCACGTCAGAGGATTAAATAATTTCATAATGTGCTGAATATTTAAAATCATATAGCAGATAATTTTCTCGAATTTGAAATCAAGTTGACCATAAATAGAGATATAAAAACGTTGCATCACTTTCAACCATTTTTCGTATTAACTTGATATCTGATAGTTACAAGGATTGTTTAAAAAAGTGACTTTTCAACTTTCTCTTGCTACCTACATTCGATATTAGTTTTTTTTCGTTCTGTTGGCACACAAATCCCCAATTTATGTTGACATCATCAGCCATTTTAACTTTTTATTTTGTTTTTGACCAATATACAGTTTGGGCGTATATTGACGTGCTTGGGGATTATTTGATATCGAAAAAATAGATCAAAGAATCTGTATTAAATTTTGTTTTAAAAATAAAATTAAGTGCTCTAACGAACTTGAAAAGTTGACTTTGGCGTTTGGCGAGTCTACTTTACGCAAAAAAACTGTTTATAAGAGCTATAAGCTCTTCACCGAACACAGTGAAAAAAATTTTTTAAATGATACTGAAATCAATATCATTTTGATATGCAACAACAATGATACCGAAATCAAGAATGTTTTGATCGTCTGGAATGAATGATCGACTTTTCAGATCATAATGATCTGATTCGGGATCATGTATGAAGTCAAACCAAGATGGCTGACGTTCTCAGAGTACCTTAGCAAATATGCAAGCTTTTTATGGTTTCTGATTGTGGCACGTCAACAACCGATGAAAACGTTGAAGTAGTGAAGAAAATTGTTGTAGAGAATCGTCGGATCATTATTAGAAAAGTTGTTAAGGATATCGGCATATCGGTTGGTTTATGTCGTGCAATTCTTATGGGTGTTTTGAGGCTCAAACGTGTGAGTTTGCGCACTGTTTTCTTCAATTGAGGAGTTCTGGACAAGAAGGCGACAGGCGCTCGAGAACGAGTAATAGGATTGTCCAGGCTGTGACGTCAGGTATCAAAAGCGAAATTCGAAATTTGAAAAAACTAAAAATATAGTTAGATAGCCATTGTTTCTTCAGTTTCGACCTTTGGTTGATATAATGTATAGTTTCCGGTTTAGAAGGTCCAAGAAATAAAAAACACGAGTTTAAATTTAAAAAAACTTGGCGACGTTTGGGACAAAATATAGTCCCTTACCAAGCCTGTTAAAAAAACACAAAATTTTATTGTAAAACACAAATTTTCACAAAATTAAGATATAAATAAAACGATTAATATATAAAGTTTGAGAGTGAAAGTTTTTAATTATCAGCGTTGTATAAAGTTCGAAGGAAAAGTTTAAAACATAAAATAATAAAATTAAATGGTTATACCTAAACAAAGTTTGGTGAGAATACGTATAAGAGTGATGTTAAATGTAGAAAATTTTTTTTTAATAAAAATTTTAAACAAATGGAAGGAGTAGCAAGGGGATCTCCACTCTCACCTGTGGTAGCAGACGTCGTCATGAATGTTCTTGAAACTGATTGTTTGTCAAACTTGAATTTTGAAGTTCCTTTTTATAGAAGATACGTAGATGACATTTTTATGATTATTTCAGAATCTAAATTAGGTCAGGTTTTAGAAATCTCCAATTCTTTCGACTCAAACCTTAAATTCACTTACGAAACTAAACAGAATTACACTCTTAATTTTTTAGATGTTTCAATCACTAGAACAAGTAATGGAAAGCTCCTTACTAACTGGTATCACAAATTAACTTGGTTTGGTAGATATCTACATTTTTTATCCCCACATCCTTGGTCACAAAAAAAAGGAATGATTTTTGGACTAATAGATAGAGCGATTAAACTATCCTCATATAATTTCAGACCACAAAATATTCAACAAGTACGTAAAACTTTAATTGGTAATGGCTACCCCCTAAATATCATTAACAGATTAATAAAAATTAGGATCAAAAACATTTAAAATTAACAGGGTAATCATGAATCTCAAATTTCTAAAGGTTTCACAATAGTTCCATGTATCTCTGGTATAACTGACAAAATTGCTTCTATTATACGACAAAATGAGATTAGTGTCATTTTCAGACCAATCAAATCCAATTCAAAACTGTTTACTTCTCCGAAAGATAGTTTAGAAATTTTGCAGAAAAGAAATGTGGTCCACAAATTTAATTGTTTAAACTGTGAAGGCTGTTATGTTGGACAGACAGGCAGACCTCTACATCTTAGAATTAAGGAACATACACGCCGAAATATTATTTTAGATAATATGACTGCTCTAGGAAGACACAGAATTGAGACTGGACATGATTTTGATTTTACTAATCCTAAAATTCTAACTCAAGAAAAAAAATTTTAAAAAACGCTTAGCGATTGAATCATTTTTTATCAAAAAAGAAACGAAATCTGTTAATTTAAGATTTGAGAATTCTAATTCATCTAACTTCTACAGCTCATTATGTAATTTTTAGAATAATTTAATTTTCATAAAAAAAATTCCAATTAATATAAAAAAAACTGTTATGTTCTTAAACGTAAATTATCTACTAATCCCCAATACACATACTCATAAAGTCTCTTTTATTTTATTTTCATATTCTCAAACAACTTCAATTCTCAGCGCTTTCTAGAACACATCATTGACTAACACATTTTAGTTGACTTTAGAAACACTAGCTTCAGTTTGCGATGTACAAGAGGACGATCTGGTTCACTCTCAGAACCTCTGAACGATTTTATATATATTTTGACTCATTGAAAAATGTTAATATTTCTCTAATTTTCTAATAATGATAAGGTCATTACTTCTAACAATTTTTCACTCATTTGACTTTTGGTAAGATAACCGTGTCTTGACTTTTTCACAACTTTTTCTTACTTATAACCTCACTTCTATTTTTTCGAACCAACGTATCCTATACGCATAACAACTATTTTCATATACAATACAACTAAATTTTTTTAAAAATTTCTTTCCTCCATCGCACAGATGTTTTAATGTTGTTCATACTTGCAACAAAAATCATAAAAAACGATATAACATCATGATTTATCTCACAAAATAGAGGATGATCTACTTTTGTTGATATGTTGTGCCCTCTCCAGCTTACTAAAGAGAACCTAAAAAAATGTTCTACATTTTACGTCACTCTTATACGCATTCTCCTCAAACTTTGTTTAGGTATAACCATTTATTTTTATTATTTTATGTTTTAAACTTTTCCTTCTAACCTTAAACCCCGCTGGTAATTAAAAATTTTCACTCTCAATCTTTATATATTCATCGTTTTATTTATATCATAATTTTGTGAAAATTTGTGTTTTAGAATAAAGTTTTGTGTTTTTTTAACAGGCTTCATAAGGGACTATATTTTGTCCGAAACGTCGCCAAATTTTTTCAAATTTAAACTCGTGTTTTTTTATTTCTTGGACCTTCTAAACCGGAAACTATATATTATATAGTTAAATTGCTATAGAAAAATGAACCTAAGTCTCCATTTATAATTTTTCTCTTGGGCTGAAAATTTTCCAGTAAATAAATAAAAACTGACTTTTTTTAAATTGAAAAAACCATGTTTTTTCACATTGAACTCGCTGTAAGTAATTCATTTATCAACTAATTACCCAATTTCTTTTTGAGTTTTATTCCTGACCCTCTATCGGAGGCTACAGTGTCCAAAAAGGATCAAAAGTTAATTTCTAATGTTTTTTTTTAATCTGAATGAAAAACGACGTTGTTAGACTTTCACATTAGAAAAGTGAGCGAGGAAGTTTGAGCTACGACAAACTTCAAGCGAACGAATTTCCTGCCATCGTATTGGCCAACTTTTTGGAAAATCTCAATTCGATTTGATTTTTAGTTCCATAATTACAGCGAGTTTATTACGAGCTCGAGACGCGACACCACAGGATTTTTCAGGGGACGCCGCCTGAAGCCTAAAACATCCTCCTTGCCCATCCTTTGTTTTGTCCACTCGCTCGCACTAGTCAGCGTTCCGGCGGCATCCCCTCAAAAATCCTACGGCGTCGAGTCGCGAGCTCGTAATAAATTCGCTGTAATTATGGAACTAAAAATCAAATCGAATTGAGATTTTGCAAAAAGTTGGCCAATACATTAGCGAAAAATTCGTTCACTTGAAGTTTGTCGTAGCTCAAGCCTCCTCACTCACTTTTTTAATGTGAAAGTCTAAAAACGTGGTTTTTCATTCGGATTAAAAAAAAACATTAAAAATTAAATTTTGACCCTTTTTGGATACTGTAGCCTCCGCTAGAGGGTCACGAATAAAACTCAAAAAGAAATTTGTTAATTAGTTGATAAACGAATTACTTACGGCGAGTTGAATGTGAAAAAACATGGTTTTTTCAATTAAAAAAAAGTCAGTTTTGATTTATTTACTGAAAAATTTGTAGCCCGAGAGAAAAACCGTAAATGGAGACTCAGGTTCATTTTTCAAGAGCTATATATTATATTTTTGGTTTTTTCAATTTTCGAATTTCACTTTTTATACCTGACGTCACAGCCTGGACAATACTTCTACTCGTTCTCGAGCACCTGTCGCCTTCTTGTGCAGAACTTCTCAATTACAGTAGCATGGTGAATCATGGAATCATGAGTTCTTGTCAAAAGGTCATACGGTCAAGAGGAAATATTACCTTGAAGTTATGTGCCGTTCACGTGAAGCAGTATGAAAAAACGCCCGGATTTGTAGAGAAGTATTCATGGCTTTTGCATCACGAAAATTCACCTGCTCACACATTGTTGCTTGTACGTGATTTTATGGCTGAAAACAACAACATGATCAAGCTTCAGCCACCGTATTCACCGGACTATCCCGCTGCGACTTCTTTGTGTTCCCAAAACTGACAAGACCCATGAAAGGATGACGTTTTACCATGATTGAGGAGTTAAAGACCGAGTTTCTGGAATAGCTCAATCCCATCCTAAAAAGCGCATATCAGAAGTGCTTCGATAGTTGGAAAGAGAACTGGCACAAGTGTATTATATCTAAGCTGGATATCATTGAAGAGAACACACTAGATATTGATGAATAGATCAACATTCTTCGCCAAAAATAAATAGACACCCTTTTTCTGAACAAAACTCGTATGTGCACCACAATGCTAGAAGCCTTTCTTTTAGACTAATGATCTTCGGGAACAGCTACAATATTGAAGCTCTTAGAATTCAGGATTGTAGATGTGCAATAAAAGTAAAACTTGTGAATGGAAATGGAATCTGGAAATGCTAATAAATAGAATTCTACTTATATACTATACGTACATTTTCCTTCTTTTTTGGAATGAAAATGAAAGTAAAAATATGAATAAACCGTATGTGTAAAATCACCATCGAAATTCCACATTCGTGACTGTCCGCGAAGAAAGGAACCTAACACACAGTAGTTTCATTTTACAGGTGCAAATTTATTAATTGGTGTAGAAAGATAAAAATCGATTTTTCCGCGTCAGGTCCCTAATGCAATTTTACTATAAGCTTAAAAAAAATTAAAATTTTCACATTATCACTACAGATTTTACTATATATCTGTTTTAATTTGGGAGTAGCATTTGTAAAATTAAATATAATAATAATAATAATAATAAAAACTAGAAGCTTGAGCAAAAGTTTTAGTTTATTATTGGGAAATATTTCTCATTTCAAAGTTGAATTACGACATATATGTTTCACCACATAAGTTTAAAAACTAAGTACTAAATCATAATAAATTTTAAGGCTTTCGTGTCATTTTGTATCTGACTTTTAGGTGTTTACTCCAAAAACGTTTTGTTTTATCAGATAATAATTTACAGATTCACGGATCTTAAAATTATGTTTCTTCGCACCGAACCTTGACTACTTATTCCACACCTGTGTGCAAATACTATATAAGGCCATCGTCACTACGTAAAATCTTACTCTTTAAGTGTTGAGTTCATTTCCAAACACCGTTATTTCATTGGTTTTATTTAGAAGGAATCTTTGTTGAAAAAAAGTTTCCTGAAATTCAGTTTTAAAGATGGCGGGAAAAATGACTATCGCTTTCGTACTACTCAGTAAGTAATCATCTATTTATTAAATCACATACTAATTGAGAAGAGATTTTATTCAATAATTAAATTATACAATAGAATTTCCAACTAGAATTTCCGTGGAGTACTTTCCGTTAAATCTTTCCACGTGAGTTATATTTTAAGTTATATATATTTATTTTTCATTTCTAAAGTGACTGCAGCTTTGTTCTCGGATACCATGTCCCATACGGTGAGTTTTACTTTACACCAAACAGTTATTTAAAATTTTTGTACATATTATATATCAAACAAGATGTCTTTATTTGGGGATTCACGGTGCCAATTACTGGTAAGTCACATTGGCGTCGAATGAAATTATCAAAAAATCATATTCCAGCATTTCTCATTCGGAAAAATTTCAATGACACAAAAAATCATCAAAAATAGAGAAATATATTAGGGGAATACAAACAGTAACGCTGCATTCATTCACATAACGAATTTAAAATACAACGATAAATTCTGATTGTTTTCTTATTTCAAAATTTTTCGCATAAATTATGCCGCAATCTGACTTAAAATGTATCTAGCATGTCGCAAATGTTCAGAAATGTTTTAACATTTTAAACTGTATACATGAGATATGCTGGAATGTGACTTAAATAAGTAATGATTTCAGTGTAAGAAACATACGCAAAACTGTTGCAATTATAGTAAAAACAATGTATCACTAAAAGCACTACTGTTATTTTTGGCAGCTCATATGTATATAATACTTTAACTAAAATTTCAATGATGTTTTATACTTGGATAAGCCGCTCTTTTACTAATTAAGATAATATTTATTGCAGACTGTTTCTGGCTTCTTTGACTGTTTATTGCATTGCCATGTAAGTAAAAAAAAGACATGTGCGGTATTTTTAATATTTGGAGACACCCGATTTCCCTCAACTAGTCATCTAAAAAAATTATGTTTTTAGAAAACTAAAAAACACCCAATTTGTGCATTTAATGGTGGTAAATACGTGACGTTTGGATTAAAGGAATACAAATGCCTTAAAAACACATGCAATGGAGGTTAGTTTTTTAGAGTTTATTAATATTTTAGTGATTTATTAATTATTTTCAAATACCGCTTTTATAAATTGTTACTTTAAAGTTCTAAAAATTAGAAATCCAGAAACCTAGGTTTTGAAAATGAAATTTCTCAACTTTATATAAAAGACAATGCAAAATGACAAATTGGAACATTTATTTACATTCCACCCTTATCTAATTGGCTTTAATTGATATGAAAATGAAAATATTTCATGCACTCTGTTTAAATTTCTTTCATGTGTGCAAAATATAATGAATATTTGGACTCATCTATTGTTTAATGCAAATAAAGTTACAGGGGAATAAGAACAAGTAATGCCTATGTCAATCATTAATGCTTTTACCCTATACCATTCTTTTAAATGTATGAGCTTTTAAAAAATATGTGATTATTTATATCAAAATAAATATTAATAACTATTTCAGGAGGACTTTATCAATATGATGGGAAATGTGACAAGTTACGTGATATACCAGGACATCCAATAAAAAATGCGACACTTCCGATAACTCCCCCGGGAATTCCACCGGAAACTAACCCGAAAACTCCAGAGGTTAATCCCCCGATAACTCCACCGGTGCCCACTTAAATGCAATATAAATTTTGGTACTTCTTGAAACGAAAGACAAGTAGTCCAGAACAAAGGGGAACATATTTTTAACATTTGCAACCAAATAAAATGATTGCGCTCTTCCAAATTGTCAATTACGTCACACGAAGACAAAACCGTTTTTAATTTGGAATTCATGCATGAAAATATACCTAATATAATAAAACACTCCAATCTGCTAATTTAAAATATTTAATTATTTTCCTTCCTGAAATTTGACTAAATGATATAATTTCGTACATTCACTAATATAAAAAAATCTGTGCAAAGTAATATATCAGCACATTATACTCACTGTGACATGCATCTGTCCCACGAGGATACTGTAGAAAGCCCAAAAACTGCTCACAGAATTACGATAAAACCTGTTGCACTATACCCTAGAATTTATGCATCTTCCATGATGTCAGTCTTTATCATTAAGTTTTACACCGATTTGCAGAAGATGTCATGAAAGTCTTCTGGTTTGAGAAAATATTCTCCCAGGTATTTTTTTTCTGAAGCATGCCAATACATCACATACACAAAGTATGTGATGAGCTATCTCCTCCCGAAAATCACCTTTTCAAAAAACGAGAACTTTCTCTAATCTTCGTATTGTTCAAGTGTTTTCTCAGTCAGCAGTGTCCAGTATGCATTCCTACAACGACATTAATCTGCCTTCCTTCCGCAGTAGGCTTCCGGGTCAATCTGAGGCTGTTAAACTATCATTTTAGCCACTGCATCTGCTTTCTCAGTACCTTTAATATCTATCAGACTGATCCAGTTGTTAGCGGCAACCTTCAGAAGATCTTGAAATTTCCTTCAGGTAAGCTTTAATAGTATTATTTCGGTCCTATATGCAAGCAGTGTTCATCTGATAAGTGATATTCAATTATTTATATATTTTTTAAAATCTGGCATTAAAATTCAAAAGTTCCGAAAATTGGGAATTCTCTGCAGGGGGTTGAACCCCACTATTTGGGGATTTATTTCTCAAGTGACCAGATCAAAAAGTAAAAGTTATCCCTTTTAAGTTAAACTTAGGCAAAGTGTTTTGCTATTAGATAGTAGCTTATGAGCAACAAATTTTGTCATTCGGTTGAGTATTGGCCGAGAGGGGGGGGATACAAGTTTCTGTATTTTCGTGGATAGCGTCCATTTCTGCGATTTTTCACTCTTCTAATAGCCATGGAAAAAATGTTCTCTAGTACAGTTGCGATAGGCATTTTAACGCCCTGTCGATTGGATCTACGCATTTTTTATATAAATATTTATCCTTCCAAAACTAAGGTTAAAAATAAATTTGAGCTTTTTCGAAATAAGGCAGTTTTTTTGTTCTTGAAAGCATAATACTATATGCTAATGTGAATAAAATTTTGTCAAATAAGATTTGTTAACAAATAACAAATATTTCAATCAGATGCCTGCTTAAAAAATTAAGGAATATTTTTTTTCGGAAGTCACTTGTTTATCATTTGTTTCTCGCCTGGTTATTATTATAGGACACAAATGAAGACCAAAGCTATCAGATTAATCATCCTTATATTTTACTATCAAATTTGATTTTACAACAGTGTCACTTTGCAGGTTTGTTATATGATTTTTTATTTATACTTTCGAAAGTGGAGTAATAGCCACGACACAAAAATATCGCCTTATATTCTAATTTTATTCTAGCTTGGATTTTTGAGCTCATAAGATTAAAAAATTAATTTTAAGATAAAATAGCATTTGAAAGACATTTTTTTTAATTCAGCAACCATACCTGCCCTTTATTATTAAAAAAAAGAAGAAACGAAAATTACAAAGAAAGTAAAAGCAACTCTCACTCAAATAACAAAAGACGAAAAAGAAAGTCAGATAGAAGACCAGACATTAATATGAAAAAATCGCCGGCTTTTAATTTTACTTAATCCATAAAAGCACTTTTTCGACCCGACATGTTATTCAATAACTTGAATTTTTTAAATTCATTAGGAAATGTAATGCAGGCATTTAAATGGCGGCAGTCTCAACCCTGTAAAATGCAGAGAGCGATCAGATATATTAGCATGTATTATTACTTTTCGTAAAAACAATACCATAAAGGCACCACGGTAAGCCGCGGAGCCCGAAAGTCAGCGTCATGATCGTACCGGAGTACTCAACACTTATTTTCATAAATTAAACATTTCCATTCCATTTTCTAACCTACACAGTCTTGCAGGAAAAAACCTAAGCTTCTTTATAAGCCCAAAAAACCTGCCTTATTAAAAAAAAAGTCAAATTTGTTTTTGACCGTCATTTGTGAAGGTCAAATATTCATTTTTTGAAAAAATGCGTAATACCAATGGAAAAAGCGTGAAACCCCATATCAGAACTATACTAGGCACATTATTTTCATAGATATTAAAAGAGTGAAAAATCGCCGAAATGGACGACATACACGAAAATCCCAAAACTGTTACCCCCTCCGCCTAAGATTAACGCTCTAAAACAAGACGTAAATTTGATTATGAAAACAACAAAAATGTGCATAATAGTAAGTTAGATGTGAAATCATACTCAATCGAGCCCACTTTTAGGTTTTCGCAAGTCCTAATAAAATAAAATAATAAAACCGTTAGATTCAATGGTTAAACTTACTGATTTAAATTATTTGAGTACTTGAGTGCACTACACCGCAATAACCTAGCTCCTTAAATACGCCGCAGAATTGAAGAAACCATTATACCGATTTCCACAATAAAGTGCAACCATGGGCAGCAAGTTACACTGCATGATAAATTTGTTGTCGCAAAGACCCGTGAGTTTTTTTATTCTAACTTCAGATAGTTTCGTTGCACCGTTTTATTTCGCGCGAAAATAAAATCTAGCTGCTATCATATAAATGTCCATATGAGTTATGTGTAGCAGTTGATAGCTATGTGTGTTCGCCGATGGATAAAATTTATTGATCAGCAGATAAAAATTCCTGTTAATTCTTGTACAGGGCTTTTAAATTTATCTAGCCGTGGATAAATTTAATGTTTGCGGGGATTCAACCCTGCAACGACACTATCTTTAGCTAGAATAAATGTGGCCAATAAAGTATCAATTTTTTTAATACTCACCTCTGTATGCCGTACCCATGCCATTATTAACAAAAAGAAGCCAGAAGAACATTTTTTACAACCGTGCCGGTCACAGGCTTCCAAAGCCAGATATGTTATAAAAATAGCGGAAATAAGAACGATTTGCATGAAAATAAGGAGGCAAATTCATTAAAGTAAAATTAATGTCAGTAGTATATGAAACTAAAATTAAAGGTAAAAAATTCCTTCTATTTTACATAAAAATATTGCACTTCTAACCAAATAGAAACTTTTTGAACAAAAAGTTTGATATTCAGAGCAGGATAATAATTTTGTATCAAAAATGATTAAAGTTCAGCGAAGCACGTAAATTTTTAATAAAATAGTTAACTTTAAAGTCAGATGATAAATCATGAACCAATAATATTAATTTTTAACAAAGAAGTTTAACCGAGTAGTTAAATTCAAACTAATCATACAATTTTCAACAAAATCACTGAATTATGAATCAGCACATATAATTTTCCCATCGAAAAGTAGCATTTTTATTTAACAGTTTTAAAAATACATTTTGAACTTTGGAGATGAAGCTTTGTGAAACAAAATTAATTTTCAAGAAAGTTGTTGTTCTTCTTCTTTTTCTTTATTCATAATGTTTCCTCTAAGGGCTCACATGACCATTTGCAAAACTTTATATTATCTTATTCCTACTATTTACAATATTCACAATATTTATAAATATTTACATTAATTCTTCTTACTTTTACATTAATCTAGCGCAATTTTACTGTCAGAAAAGTGCCCAGTGGGCACAAAGTTTAGCGACGTATTTACGACATCGCTACGACATCTTTACGACAACTTTACAAAATCCTATGTTTTTGTCGTTAAGGTGTCTTCACGATATCCTAAATAAGTCGCATGATCTGACGATGTCTTTGCGATATCGCTAAGACACCGAAACGACATGGACATAGGATGTCGTAAAGTTGTCGTAAGGATATCGCAACGATGTCTTAAAGACGTCGCAAAATTTTCTATCCACTGGGTGAGCAAGCAATCGAAGCAAGGGAATGAGTGAGAGTGGGAGCATCTTAATCTACTTATACTAACACATAATAATAATTACTTACAAATCTTTACGCCTCTAATCTAGGCGACTTCCATTTTCTTTTTCCTTCACTTTCACTTCTATTCTATCTCATGCTCATTTTGACATTTTTTCACTTGCATTATTTCTCATTCGACCCTCTTACCCCCTCGAACTTCTTCATCCACTCTTTCCACAATTCATCCTCCCTTAGCATCTTTAACACATTCTTTTCCCAGTTTCCCTTATCATCCATTCCTCTCCTACATCCATCCGATACAAGCTCCCATGTTGCCTTCTCCCATTCACGTATCCTGCACTTTCTGCTGTATTCCTTTTCCAACATATCCCCTCCCTTACCTTTTTTCCAAATTTAAATCTTGCTATTCTGGTCCAGCTTCTTTCACCCCATCCCTTCTCTAAATACTTTGTTACTCCTTCCTTTTTTATCACCCTATACTACTTACTGTGTTTTGAATCCTCAATCATTCCTCACCTTTATAATAATTGTCTTTCCCTGTCCCTTATCACCAATTCTTTATAGGTTACTCCATTACCCTCTCCTATATCTCTTACAATAACAAACTCCGTCCTATCTTCTTCCCATATTGTAAGTTCTACCGCTCTCCCTCTCCTTTCTTCTACGTCCTTCAAACACTTTTTCGCTTACTCCCCTCCCTTTCCCTTCCTTAACTTCGTCTCAAATGGCCATGTCTTACTCACTTGCTCTAGTACTTAATTTATCCCTTTGCGTTTTTTCTCTCACCATAAATCGCGGCGCCCTCCACTCTTCCCCTAGCGCCCACCTTATATAACTTTCTTGTAAACTCTCAATTTCTTTCCTTTCCTTCCATCTTCATATATCCGCTTGATGACCTAATACCAGCATTACCTGCGTATCAAATAACCATATTTTCCTTCTTCAATATTTCTTAAGCCTTTTTTTTTCTATTCCCTGTATCTGTTTGATAACCCCTGCTGCTTTCTTATCCTTTATTTCATATGAGCTCTATAATGTCCATTTTCTTGTAAGGTATATCCCAAATATTTAAAGTCCTTTACTTCTGCTAACATTACACCCTTCCATTTCCCAGTCCATTCTTTCTTTCTTCTCCCTTTTCTTTTAAACATAATTATTTTTGTATTTTCTACATTTAAATTCAACTTTTTCCTATCTAAGTATTTCTCCAACCCCTTAATTAGACCCTTCATCCCTTCTTCATCTTCTGCCATCTACCCTATACTATCCGTGTATGCCAGTGTATATATATATTTCCGCTCCCATCCTAACTCCTCCCTATTCCTTTCTCTTCATTTCTGCATCCAGGTCTGAGATCAATATATTAAATAAAAGTGGGCTCAGCGGATAACGTCTGCCTGTCTCCTCTCACTAATCAGAAACTACCTCCTACTTCCTCTCCTACCTTTACCCTGCTTATTGTCTTTCTGAACATTTCCGGTTCTCTTTTTAATAAGCCCTTTCGTATACCCTTTTACATCATTACCTTTTCTATCTCAACTCTATCCAAAGAGTCAAACGCCGCATTCAAGTCCACGAATATTACTATCATTTCCCTTCTCTCCCCTTTAATCCTTTTTATTTATCAGATAATCCAAAACATCTATGTTGTCCATTACCCCCATTTCTTTTCTAAACCCTGTTTGATTCGGTGGATATATATTTTTTCCTGAACTTTTTTCTATAATCTCTCCGACAAAACAGTCACATTTAATTTATGTAATTTCCACACCATATTGCACATTATCCACGCCCATTCCTTTAATTCCGCCCCCACCCCATATTTTCAGACTTCGGTTTGAATCTTATCTATATCAGGCGCCTTTTTGTCTTTAATTATTCCAAACACCTTGACTATTTCTTTCCTTGTTCTGTCCTCTTCCTGATATTTTTCTCTACCATATTTTTCCTCTTTCTTACCTTTAACCTCTACTTTTACTTGCAAACCAATACAATATTTTTTCTATTCTACCATTTCAATATCCTGTTTTAGCCTTTTTCTTCTTTCTATCTCTCAGTTAACTACCTTCCAGACCTCTTCTGTCGTCCTTGCCTTCTCCGCCTCTTCCCCAAACCTTTCATTCTCTTCCTCCTTCTTTTGACCACACAACTCAATATACTCCTTCTTTTCTCTGCTATATTCTTCTCTACTACTTTTTTCTGTTCTCCATTTCCTTCATTCCTTTCTGACCTCCTTCTTTTTCTCTTTAGAATCCTCCTCCCATCCACCTCTATTCCCTTCTTTACTAACTGCTATTTTGTTTGTGTGCTCTAATCCTATTTTTACTTCTCCTATCATGTTTTCCATCTCCTTGCCCACATTTCCCTCTTTCATTTTTATATTTCTGACCCTTTCTCAAAACTGTTTTTTTCCTTCCGTTAACCAATACCCTTTTGCTGATCTTTTAACCTTTGCTTGCTTTTCTCTTACCTCATCATCCACTATATCATAATCAAATACTGTTCAAATACTTAGACCTTTTATCACTATATTTCTTTTTCCTTCTTCTCTTTCTTTCCTTTCCCTTTTATCCAAATTCTCCATAACCTCTTCCCATTTTCGCATCTCTTTTCTAAGTTCCTCCATTTCTTTCCTAATTTTCCGTTTTGTTTCCTCTCCTCTTTCTTTCTGCCTTTTTTTGTTCGTCTGTACTACCTTTATCATCATTTCACGCATTTGCTCTAACTTTAGCTTATTAACGTCTACTTTCCCTCTATGCTCATTGTTGCCCTCGTCTTTCCCATCGTCCTTCTCTCCCTCTCTATTTTTATCGTTTCCCGGTGGAGTTCTGATCATTCTGGATGTTTTTAGGATGGATTATGTTTCTTTCTTTTCTTCGCTACTTTCTCTTTCTGCCCTATCCATCTTTCTATTTATAAACGGTTCGATTGAGCCAAAACTATCCGTCCTTAATCTATCCCTCTCCACCGCTTTTCCTATATTGACCCCTTTTCTGGTAACGATTCTGCTTGCAGAATACTTACTCGTCTGAATCCATCAAAGATATAACTAACGTACTGTGTAGCTACTGTCAATCCAGCGCTATCTCGCTCTGCTACCGCAATTTCTTCCGTGATTCCCTCCCGTGATAATCTCTCCCTAACCTTCCCTGTAGCCTCTACTCACCTGCACCTATCACTGAACCCTGCTTCTCACGCTAACTAAACCAACCAAACTCTCAGCCTACACAAAACAGGCTTCATCTTCCAAAAAAGTATACAACTTCTCATTTTAATTATATTCAACATCCAACCGCTCACTTACAAAACCCTCCCAAATATTCTCCTTATCAACTTACTTTAAATATTTCATTTTCATCCAAATAGAGGTTTTTTAAACAAAAAGTTGAATTTTCAAAACAGGATATAACAGGAAATAGTTACCTTTGAAAATCAGATGATGATTCATGAACCAATAAAATTAATTTTTAATACAGAATTCAAACCGAGTAGTTAGATTAAAACTAAACATACGAATTTATAACAAAATCATGGAATTCTGAATAAGTGCATATTATTTTCCTACCAAAGAGTGCCATTTTTAACAAACCAAAAGATATGAAATTTCTACCAGGCAGATAAATTTTCACCGAAAAAGAGAAATATTCAACAGAATACATACATTTTCTACCAAATAAAGAATTTTAAATTAAGAAAGAATAATTTGCAACGAAAAAAGAAAAAGTTCAATTTTCAGTTACAAAAAAAAAAAAAACATTTCCAACTTTGAAGATGAAGTTTTGTGTAATAAAAATTCTTTTACAACAAAGTAGTTTAACTTTAAAACAATCAGCTAAATTTTAAAACGAGGAAGATGAATTCTCAATAAAAAATTCTCAACATAAAATGCCTAGCTCCAGTAAAATAGGTCAGGCTCTGTTCGTTGAAATTCTCGCGATTTATTTAGCAAGTGCATGGCTATTTAATTAATATTATAAGGGAAAAAGTTGTGATTTACATCTCAATAAAAGGTATTTATCATATTTTATTATTTAATTCTTAATGTTATCTTATTATTATGTGTCTTAAATTATAGGTTGTGTTTAACGTTATTTTATGTAAACAGATAGAATTAACAAAACAACGGAGAGGATTATCCTTTAAAGATGACAACAATGAAATGTAAGTGGACTTTATTTTGGATAAACAAAACAATATTACTGATTCATCAACAATTCAAGTTGTAGTATTCAAACAAGGATGACAATTACACCGCTAAAAAAACTTGTGAAATTGATGATTCTGTTACACCGGGACTTGTACCGTATTCATTTACTGAAAGTTCGGATTTTGAAAAAACAACAGTAAATATTCCAAGTAAAAGATGTAAAAAACGTGCTGTAAATAAAACGAATTGAAAACTCAATACAAATAAACTAAACAGGCAAAATAGGCGTAACTATTCAGGCAGAAAAAAAGATGAACAAGGTTGGAATTATGACGTCAATAAAAAAGCAAGAAATTTGAAACCATTCTGTCATTGTGCTCCAAGTAAAAAAAATTATCTCAAATGTTTAGAGTTTAACGAAAATCAAAGGACTGATATTTTCAAAATGTGTTGGAAAATGATTTGGAGTGAGAAAAAAGTTTTCGTAGATGTAACCATAGAAAGGTCTTGTGTTACACGTAAGTGTGACTAAAAAAGTGATAATTCGCGATGTAATTTAAGTTTTAAATACAGTTTACCTTTATTAAACGAAATTTTTTTTTGCAAAACTATGTACTGTAATACTCTATGTCTTGGACCAACAACTATTCAAAATTGGAAAAAATCAGTCGGTGCAACTAAATCAACTTGAAACGTGAATAGTACTGCTAAAAAAATGCAAAACTAAGTCATCGGCGAGAGAAAGAATATGAAGAGTTAGAATTGTTTTTCGCATCCTTACCGAAAACGGAGTCGCATTATTGTAGAGCTTCATCATTAAAATTATATTTGCAGTCAGAGTGGCAGTCGAAAAAAACTTTGTATGAATTTTATGTACATAATTAATGCAAAAATCGTATTATTAAGGCTTTGTCTTGAACACTTTTGATCACCAAATTAAGGATAAAAATATCGAGTTGTATGCACCGAAGAAAGATCAATGTGACATTTGTGTTCGGTATAGAGTAGGAAATTTTAATGAGAATAACTATAAAATTCATTTAAAAAATAAACAAGATGCCAAGAAAGAAAAATATTTGGATAAATTGAATGAAGATTTTGTTTTTACAATGGATCTGGATTCGGTACTTTTATCACCAACATCTCAAGTGTCATAATTGTATTATAAAACAAAACTTTCAGTTCATATTATTTGTTTGTTTCATTTGAAAACTTCCAGTGGATGGTGTTGCATATGGAATGAAACTGAAGAAGGTTTAAATTCTGAAGAGTTTGCTTCAATTATTTTTAAATTCATCTCAACACATGCCGCGCCTTTTCAACCAAAGTCAAATAAAAAAATAATATTTTTCTCTGAAGGATGTACATATCATAATCGCAATTGTACCCTTAGTAGTGCTCTTGTTAATTCTGCAAAATTATATAATATTACAATTGAGCAAAAGCACATGGAAAAAGGGCATACACAAATGGAAGCTGATAATTAACAAAAAGCAGATTTTCCTGACACTGCATATAATTACTTCTTGTTTTCCTAGCTTGCTTTTATTTATTCCTGGCAATTTATTAAAATAATAAGAAAAAATTTCTTCACTAAATACAATTTATTATTTTACTTTTATTGACTCTAGTGGGCCCACTTAAAAATATTCTTAATGGGACTTTACAAGTTTGTGTACAATGCAATACGTGTATGGTAATTAATAATATTTAGACGCCAAATTCATTCCAAACTTATATCTGTAATAGGCTCTCATTAAATGGACAAAATTTCGCCATTTTCTTAATAGATTAGGTTAGCTAGATCAAAATATATAAACCCGAATTCCAGTAAATTTTGGATTTATTCGATATATCTAAATATTACTACAATGTTTGGGAAGAATTAAGCATTTTCTCGAATGAGTAAATTGTTTGAGCGAAGTGGATTTGATAGTTATTTAAATACAAGATTGAATAACTAAGGACAATTTTCGTCGAAGCTTTCTTTCTCGAGGATTCAGTTTGAAAAATTGTACTTTCGACATTTGCGTTTATAAACCATTTGCCGATTCTGAATGTCGAAAGCACGTTTCAAGTTACATACAAATTTAACCTAATGATACTATCAAACGATTATTAGGTTTGAAATATTTGCCCATTCAAGAATTTCTTGAGCTTGTTACTAACAACACTTCTAATTCTTTCTTTTTTGAATAAAAAAAGGTCTTCTTATACTTTTTTTAAATCTTAACGGCGTATTTAACATTTCTTATTTAATTGTCGAATTACCAGCGTTCTGTCTTTTAAGTGTTATTTTTCACGTGTGAATAATTAAACTTCATTCTATAATTTTATCTAATAATTAAGTGAATTTCTCTTTTATTAGAATTTTCTAGTTAATTTGCTAATTATCATCATACCCACCAGAAATGGGCCTTATAGGACTTAAGTGACTAGGGAATACACCTTAAGACATGCTGTCTTCGACTATTTTCTTTTTATCGTCATTTTTATCTTTGCTTCATAAGAAAAATAAAATTTGAGGTTCCATGTTTATCTTTGCTTCATAAAAACGATAATAAAATTGGAGTTTGACTAATTTCACGACAGTTGGTTACTCAACCTTTATCTGTTATTAATTTATAACATAGATACCTCATTAAGTTTGAGCAACGTCTCTCTTTATCTCTCTCTTTTATATTAATCTCGTCTCCCGTATCACCTTATGAAGTTTTGTCAATATTCTTAGCATTACCATCAACACTACATTTTTTAATTAATTTTTTTATAAGTTTCGGTATATTCTATAGTGAAATCGGCTTAATAATTTGTTTCTAATTTTATTTGTGTATAAAGTTGCATTTTTCTGATAATTTTCTTTCGAGTTATTCAACTACAGATTAGAAGTTGCTAATTTTTTCCTGTGATTCAGCCGTGTATACATGAAATAAAAATAAAAGCGTCATATTAAAAATGCTTTATTTCATAAACTACGCCTGGTTAAGGTACACCAAATTATGTTCTTTTGACTGATTTATGAAAGACTACAATTGTCTTGCAAGAACAAGCTCGAAGTATATATAATTCATGAGATGAGGAATATAGAGTTTATTTTATAATGTGAGTTAGATGCATCATCAGTTCCATTGTTAATAATACTCTTCATTAAAATGGTCATTAGTTTTTCCCCCATTAGAAAAAAATGATAATCATTTCTACTCTGGCCGTAAAATGGGCAGTTATCCTTAAATCCATAGGTAAATATAATAATCTATTAATATATCTATATTCTGAAGAACATTATTATGGTTTCGCAAATAACAATTCTTGCAACATTATCCGAATTTTATCCCAATTTAAGCAGATGGAAATATCTTGAAATACCTGAAAATTATTGTGTTATTCTGAGATATCTTTATGGTGGGAAATCAAACTTTTAAAAATATTTCAGTAATTTTTTAAGCAACAAATATTAAACTTCAAGCAAAAACGGAATTGAACAGAAGGATATTAATAATCGTAAACCTAAAACATAAAAGTAGGCTTTTTAAATAAAAAGAATTGGTTCTTGACACAAGGAAAAGACTTTATTATCCATAAAACAATAATAATAAATTAAAATTAGATAAAAAACTTACAAAAATGCAATAAAATTTTTGTATCAGTCGACTCTGGAAATTATTTAAATTATTTAGTCTATATTACATTCAATAAAGGAATTTATGTGAAATTTGAAAACACGTAGTATAGGGTCGTCTAACATTTTTTTATTAAGTTCTTTATCAACCTTATTTTCTAAAGAATTCAGATATGAAATTTGAACCATAACGTGTGACCCCATGATAAAAATTTTCAGCCTAAAAGGATTTATTTTTATGGAATAAGCGTCTTCCTAGGCAGTTTAAAGTCAGTTCGGATATTTTACCAAAAGTGAGCACAATAATAAGTTATTTTTTCGCGAAGTTCTCCACTTTCCAGACTACTTTTAGCTATCATACAAAGTATGAAATAAATCCACTTATCAAATGAAAATTGAATTTTAGGGTCCGCGTTTTTTCATAGTTTGCAAAAAATCGCATATTTAATTTACTAGGTTATTGAGAGTGCTAGCATTAATGAGCATTTCAATGGAGAAACAGATTTGGTCCATTTTCAAACATTTTTTAATGGTTTTAACAGAAAATCTTATATGATTTAAGAACGTTGTATAGAATTAATATTGTATAGAAGTTCCTCTGAGTAAAGCTTAAGTAGTGATAAGGTAAGATCATCAAGAATACGTTTATTGTAAAACTATGCTTATAGCATAGGGCAAAAATTTTTATTTTACATCCGCGTATATGTCATGAATCAAATTATCACCTATAACCAACTATTTCATTATCTACTCACGGATGAATTACTAATCAAGGTAGAATTAAATTCGACTATTTGAGATTGATTCAAATTTCCTGCAAAATTTAATTTTCCATATTTTTGGACATATTTGTGATATAAATGTATACAATTCTTTCGTGTCCAAATTTTATTTTTAAATTTCGAAGATAAGAAAAAAGTGACGTTAGTGTGTAGTGTGCATAATAAAAGAGCGAAAAATTGAAAATATATACAGTAAAATTGTATTGAATCAAGCCAGAAGTTTACATTAATATTTCAAATGATATTTGACGTGAGTACAAGTTACTTTACTGTTAAATATCAGTCAAAATTTTTATTTTTGCATCAAATGAAAAACCATTTTTTTGTATTCTCATAGCATTATTTGAGGGGGTCTTCTAGAATGACGTTAAAACTTTTTCTCACTCCTGCTACTTTAAATCATTCTAGATTGGACCACTGCAAATACGTCACTGTCGAAAAATAAACATTTTAAAATATTTCTAGTCAAAGTCTTACCAAAACTTGTTTAAAAAACGACTTTTAGCAGAACGCGCGGCTAGGCAAGTGGTATTTTAGCTCGAAAGATCTGTTCTTTCCAAACGCGTCTTGTGTTGGAACCCATGTTCAGGCTCTTCTCTGAAAAATCAATCGTGCTATTGAATAACAGAGTAGCTGAGGGAGGCGAGTTCACAGCGGCGCCGTTCCAGCTCATCGAGGAGCCGCTGAGTTTTCGTTGCCGACTCATTTTTCAGAACCTTTATATGGAATACTGCTTTGAGAAGGTCGTGTACTAGGACCCGTCGCTGATTATAGCAAGACTCCAGAGCGGTCCAAGCTGTCGCGTAGTTTGTTTCGCTGATCGAGACGCTGTTCAGCGCTTCTTCTGGACGTACGGCTTAAGGAAGAATAGCTTCTCAACATCGTTCAAAGTCGGCTTATAGTGCACAAGTGCGCAAAAAAGGTCTCGAAAGGACTCCTAGTACTTTCGTCACCCGCTGAACTGAGACAGTAAAATCCTCGGCAATTTGCCTAAACCATGGACACCGTAGGGTGATACTGATGCTGTAACACCAATTGACGTGGACCCGGTCTTGTGGCGTGCCTGTACGTCGTACAGCCGACTCTTAGCGGTGGTGTAGAGGTCTTGGGCCACAGCGTAGTTATCGTTAATGAAGTAGTAACTGTTCTGTATCTCCGAAAAGTGAAGTAGCTCTACGTGGTTTTTAGAGCAGTTGTCTATCCATTCCTCTCGGGGCTAGTCCAGGATCTTTCGAGCTGCTTGGCGCAGAACACTGGTTAGTGCGCGCTGAGCCCTCAGACGGCTTACATCGGTAAAAGGAGATAGAGTTAGATTCGCAAGACGAGGCTTACCCGATGTGTTTGCAAGTTCTGCAACGCAGGGTGGTCCCGCTGCAAGAATCTCAAGTCGCTTAAAAGCAAGAGCTTGGTCTGATGGACAAGATGCCGCATCATCATACTTAGGGCTAGTCCACGTGCAGCTCCCGAAGTGGCGAGCAATGGAGGCCAAAAACTGATGCACAAGACGCCGCGGGGTCATGCCGCACGCGAGTCGAGCTACACCTCCCAAAACAGTGCGTAATACAATCTGCAGAGTGATGCGCCAGAGAGGCCACAGATTGATGCGCAAGGCGTTCGAATGCTTCGCGTGGGGTATCAGGCTCGAAGAACTAGTGTTGAATTGATGTTCCAGAATAAATTGAGACGGTGTTCTGACTGAAGAGGTAACTTTCTTAAAGTTTTATCCCTACAAAGCGTACTGGAGTGTACCTACTCAACAAGCGTTTACTGGCGCAAATTCTGATACCTTTTTGATTCCGCGCCTGTGTAATGAATACATTAACTTGTTGCTTCCAGCCTGCCAGTGTAACAGTGTGGTGAAATCGAAAAACGAAGTTCAATATAACTTGTAAAAGGCAATTCTTTACCGATTTTGGATTTTTGTTTTTAGAGAAATTCAGAAATAAATTTTTAAGTGATTTCTGTGGACTTACTTTTTAATTGTCTTGTTTAAACACTTATGTTAATGCAAATAGTAAAAAAAAGTTGATATTTCGTTTTTGTTTATCTTCGTAAAACAAAATTTTTTTATGAGCAGCATCGCTAAACTTCATGTACGAGGGTAGTCGAAAGCAAAAAAATTCCATTGTCACGTTAATTGCTATAAACAATAAAACGTAGCAAATAGTCTAGATTATTGATTTTTCGTTTGCAAACTAAATTTTTATGATAAAATTACTTGCTTTTATCGAAAAATAATACTTGATTATGAGAATTTGTCGTCCGATATTTTGTAATAATTTTATAAACAAATTTTATATGTCGACACGTGCAAGCTCAAAATTTTTAAATTGCGGTTCGCTCACTTGACGTGAGTTTGCTAAAAAGTCTAATTAATTTAAAAGTATTCATGGATGGGGAGCTCAACGGCAGAAAAAAGTTGTTTATGGACATTTTAAAGCCTTTAGACCATTTTAACGCGCTACCTGGATCTTTATAAATCTCTACCTTTCAAAAACTAAAATGTTGAAATATAGCCTAATTAAATTTTAATTGGCTGAATTAATTTTATCACATTATTAGAAAAATGTAAAAAAGGTCAATGAGAATCGGTTAATATTTCAAGTAAAAAACTTTTTTTATAAAATTAGATGAACTCTCAAGGAGCTGAATTTTATACCGAAAAGTAAGTTCCAGAAGTGCTTCGAAGATTGCAAAAAGCGCTGGCACAAGTATATTATACCTTAGGCAGATTACTTTGAAGGCAAAAAAATTTATCTTGACTAATAATACCTCTTTTGTAGAGGCATATGCCACTTGTTTAACGTCGATGTTTCTATAATAAAGACTTACCAAAACTCAGCAACGTAGGTAACAGAATTATGAAACTAAATTTCTTCTTCTTTTTATAGAGTTGCAATTTATTTCAGCGTAGTTCCTCAATCCAAAAAGATTGTTTTAGGTATTATTAGTACTCAATTGATCTACTACCTCTTAGTCATTGACTTTATCCAAAATCATTTTCACCGAGGTAGACATCGCCAACTTTTCTAATCAAACTTTGCCATTTTAGGAAAAAAATGTGCCATGCGGTTTACTTCAAAGTTCACGTTTGAATGGTAATAAATCCACTCGTTGAATAATTTTTATGCAACAATTTCTTTAAAAATGTGACTTTCACAAAAGCGACCCATTCATGATGAATAATTTTTTTCTGTAATTTCTTATCACATTCTATGGAATACTGTGTGAAAATTTAAGAGTGGACCGTTGGAACTTTTCGGAAATATTATTTTTAATGCGTGAACGCGCGTGTACGATTTGCGAGCCGGCAACGGCGGCGGCTCAAGCGAAGCACGGATTCAAACGTGTTTTGTTTTCTATAAGTTTCACTTCTTGTACCACTGTTTTATTGTTTTTATAGGCAGCTAAGATGAATAATACTCTACGAAAGTTCTTACACTTTCTTCAAACTTTTTTCGATAATATTTTTTAGGCGAGCCTAAGAAGGTTACAGTTTTTGAAGTAGCGGAATGACAATAGCTTTTGATTTTGTGCTCATGATTTCCAACTGGTGCAGCGAAATTAATTTTGTGAGTAACTGGTATCGTTTTACAATCATTCTGTATTTTGCAGACTTTCATTTTTCTTAGTTGTATGTCAAAACCGTCAAACAATAGTACAAGAAGCTAAATGTATAGAAAACAAAACACATTTGAATCCATGAGTCGCCAGCTCCGCCGCTTCCGCTAGCCATTCAACGAATGTATTTTTTACTATTCAAACGTGCACTTTGAAGTAAACCACATAAGATATTTTCTCCTAAAATGGCTATGTATTATTAAAAATAGTGGGCGATTTTCAAAGCATTTGAAAAATTACTGTTTTCTTGTCAGAACAATCTTTTAGGGCATTCAAAAAGAAACACGCACACACGCAAACACGCACACATAGGCACACATACGTAAAAACCTGTTTTTCAGATACAGGGTGTCTTGAAACGTAAACATTTGACAAAAACTAAGGGGGTCAAATTTTACACAAATCTAATACCTTCTCTTGATAAGAATGTAAAAATCTGTTTCGATTTCTTTTTCGGTCTATAACAAGAGGAAACATTATAAGGGGGCCGTCGAAAACAACTTTATTCGTCTCTTGAATTTTTTTCATATCGTACGTTTTTGGCTTAAACTGTTTATTTTCGCTAGATTTTTTTTTGTACTTTGAAAATGCTAAAACTCAGATCATTTTATTTTGATAAAAAAAAAGTGAAAGGGATAAATTATTGGCGTTTTTGTGTCTGTCAAAGTGTGTGCGAGAGCACAATAGAATTCGAGTAGTCTTTCGAAAGTTATCCGGTATCCAGGTGACAGCGACAATTATGACAGACAGATACCATCGCAAAGCCTCTTTTTGGATTCAAAGGACCTAGAAACGTGATGATATAAAGAAATCCGCGATAGTTAGTTTTAACTTTAAAAAAATACATGCCTATAATGATGAAAATGTAAAAATGAGAAAATGACCACTTTAAACAAACACAACAACGTGCAGAGGTAACTTATTTCTGATATACAAAGTGACTTTTTTTTAAATTGCATATTACTGTACTGAATATTTTTTAATAAAAATTTTATAGGATATAGCTTAACATGTCTTTGTAAAAGTCCAACTGTTTTTATAACCATTTTTTAAATATAAGATAGTTAAAAAAGTGTTTGAAAAGACCAGAAAAAAATTAGTTTTTCTAACATAAAAATTCATAACTCGCGTAATTTTTAATATTTTTAGTAAAAAATTCATTGGCATACTACAAGTAGTTTTTTGGTAAAAATGAGCTCTATATTTTTTCATATTTAAACCAATTTTGATTTATAAAAATGCATAAAAAAATGTTCAGAAAGTGAAAAATATATAAAACTGATTAATATAAATGTTCAGCAATCTTATTACAATGAAATATTATTCATCGATGCAGGCACACGTAGTGCAAAGACCTGAGCGGAGCATGGCCGTAGATTGTAAGCCATCTATAAATGTAGAAAATACTATAAAATATTGAGAAAACATTTTTTTATATTAAATGGTATAGCTTGGACAGCTGTCGATCAAACATTAATGCTTGGCGATTTATGCTACCATACCTTCCTGTTAGTTAGTGATCCCAATGAATGTTAGATGGTCTCACATAATCAGTTTTTTGTAATTTAGTATACTTGATTGGAGCGCAAACTTTTTTTGGGGTGTCATTCACCCCAGGTTTCATTTAAGAGGTAAATCACCATTAATTTGCCTAATTAAAAAAAGATTATATTTTTTTTTATTCAGGAACATTCCTTCTTTTAAAAGATACATTAACAGATTTTTCTATTACCTAACAATCACACATAAGCAAAAAACTTCATATCAAATAGCAATCAAGTTAATGCTTTTTATTATTATTCATATCCGATGTTTTCGTATTCACTCCTATCTTGTCTTTAGTGTTCAGATGGTAAAATATTGTGTCAATATTTGGTAGTTGACTATACTTGATCTCAACCTTGACAAGTTATGTGACAGGTTTAAGCGAATATTATATAAGGAAATTGTAAGAACGACTGTTATCATTTTGCAAGTAATCAATTATTGCTAAACATTTAAATTCAACAAGGTTTTCTCTGCATGAAATTCTTATTGGCAAAAGATTGTCTTAATATTCACTTTTAAAGATGATAGGAAAACTGTTATTCGCTTTCATACTAAGTAAGTTATCATTTCTATCCAAAAATGCACCATTTATTTTAATTTTAAACTTAGAATGAAATTGAAAATTGAGTTTCAGTGCCCATATTATATATTAATTGGACCTGGATCTTAATTAAATTTTAAAGTAGAAAGGAATACAATTTATTATATAAATAACTTCAGACAAAAAGCTTCATCTAGGTTAGTTAAAACAATCTAAATGTTCGTGTGTGTAATGAACAATATCTGCAAATAAACATGCTTATTTTTAATATTTAAAGTCGTCGCAGCTTTGTTCCCAGCCATCAAAACCGAGCGAAAACTGGTGAGTTTGACTTTACTCAGAAGATTGATCCAAAGTTTCTTTTTATATATATACACATACAAACACACATCAAAAAAGTTTAACAACAATAGTTTAAATTAGAGTTATGGAATTTGTGTGCAATTTTATATCAACTAACTCTAAAAACTTTAATAATAACGTGTCCTACTAATTAAAATTATATTTCTTGCAGACTACTTGGGGCTTCATAAAGTGTTTTACGATATGTCGTGTAAGTAAACCAAAATTTGAATAGACTTTCACATATTAGATTACGGCTCGATTTCCATAAAATTGTAAACTAAAAAAAATATGTTTTCAGAAATCTGAAATAGACCGAATTTGTGCATATAGTTATGGTAGCTTCGTGACTTTCGGTAGAAAGACATACGAATGCCTCAAAAGACACTGTGGAAGAGGTCAGTTTAGCGGAGTGACATTTTATTATATTATGAGGATTAAGTTCTTAAATATTTGAAAATACGGTTTTTATAAATGGTTGCGAAATAGTTGAATTTCGAAAAATTATTTAAATTATAAACATAACATATATCATATGTTTAGATTTATCAGGTTTGTAAAAATATGTGACTATTAAAATTATAAGGAATAATAATAATAACTGTTTCAGGTGGGAAATACTTACATGACGGACCATGTAATACTCAATCTATATATGTATTGCAAAATTCTGCATCTTCAGCGCCGAGAAATGAGGGTTCATTAGTCGCGATGGCCGCTTAATAATACTTATAAATTTTGATACTTTATCATACATACCAGGTGGACCATTTTAATTGACGTTCGCAAATATCTCTGTTGGTAAGCTAGATACGAAAAAAAATTGTGAACAAAACTTGTTCAGGGCAATGTGGGCCATCTGACTGTACTAATAACTGTGACCTTGAGGTCAATTTTCAAGGTTATTTAAAGGTTAAAGTCAGTTTTTCAAATAAGAAACACCAATTTTTGACACCGGATTCGAAAAGAGCAGAAAATTTTACGTCAGAAAAATAGCTATTAATTTGTTAGAATGATCATCAGAAGGTCGAGGTTAAATGTTCATATGGTAAAGGCCGTTGGCCCCAAGGCTACACAAACATTTTTTCGCCCATATGTCCTCAAATGTTCAAAGAATCTAGATGATGTTTCTGCATTTAACCTTGATCATTCAAAGGTCACTCTGAGGAATGAAAATCTTTCTTCCCTGGCGTCAAATTGTCCGTTCTTTCCGATTCCGGTGGCAAAAATAGGGGTTCCTATTAGAAAACTGATATTTACCTTCAAATGATCTTGAAAATTGATCCCAAGGTCACAGTTATTAGAAAGTCAGATGACCCCCCGTGCTGAACAAGTTTTATCCAAATAATTGTTTTGTATCTGGCTTGCCAACAGAGATATATGCGTGCGTCAATTAAAATGGCCCACACGTATATGCCAGTTGGTCCAAAATGATCAACAATATTCTTACACACTGCGGTGTAAAACTAACACATGCCTGCCAATATAATCTACTAATTAAAACACTTAAGTAACATAATTTCAAATGTTTCATAATTTTCCATGGTCACAGTTCAAATTATAAATAGCCCGAGTCAAGGTTTCGTCGTTACTTTCAACTTCTTTCACTTTCATTAATGAAGATGAATGAAGATGAAATGAAGTTAAAGTCTCAATGTCAGCTAATGTATTTTCGCCTTTATTTTGACTTCAAAAGTTGTAGTTATTACCGCTTTTACCAGTTTTGCAGCCGAAATGAAGGTAAAACGATATTGTGGTCTCATCTTCATTTCAGCGTTTTTCGCAATCATTAAGGAATACACGGAGAAACCTTTTGCTGTAATATTTGCTAAAAATCAGACTAGATTTTACTTTTTTTAGTTTTCAATGGAGTGACATATAAGAACTTTTGCAATGTTAACGACTTCGAGTAGTAATTAGTAAAGCAGCAAGGAATGTAGAGAACGGTGCATTAATTTAGTAAGCGACTTTGTTAAAAATTGATTCAGTCAGATTAGCAGACGAAAAAAAAACCTAACTTGCGCCACGTCGCGTTGAAGGTTAGAACACACGTATCCTTTTCACAAGCATACGACGTAAATGCAGACTTATTATGGGATTTTGAACTGTTTCGATCTATTATATTTATTTAAATTATATTTTGCAGTACACATGATTACAGTTCATATATTATATACATTCCGAAATATTATATTATAAGCTGAAACAGAAAAATGCGATTAAAATATAAATCTGGTGGGAATCGAACACGGGTCTCCGGCGCGGCAGCACGGGGATATTCCATCCTGCTAAACTAAATAATGAAATACAGACATTTATCGCCCTTATAAAGTAAATCGAAGTTTCGTCGTCAGTTTCAACTTCTTAAAGCGTAAGCGTTATTCAATGCAAGGTGAAACTATTGAAAACCGCAGTTTCGACTTCTTTCACTTTCAACGCCGCAAACTGACGAAGTTGATCTTACTGATTTAACCTTCATTTTAACTTCAAACCATGTTACCCCATTTTATTTTCTCTTTCAACTAGCTGTTTTTTTTTATTCTTTTTAATATATTTATGTTTTTATTTTTAAAATTTTCAAATACAATACTTAAAAATTTAGAAAAGTACGAATATTCTCATGATTGCAGTACTTTATACAAGTATTGTCTTAACATATTATCTTTAGGTGACAATAAAAGGCTTAGAACTTAATAGATCCAATCAAATTCTGCATTACAAAATACTTATACTTTTATTGAACATTTTTTTCAATTCGCGCAACCAAGGGTTAGGTCACTGAGGGTGGGATGTAGGTGCGGCTTCCGTATTTCGAATTCTGTACCTAGTCTTATTCAAAAATAAATTAAACATTTTGAGGAAATTAATTTCAAGTCTTCTTATTTCTTTTTGTTTTGTTGAAGTAAAATAAAGAAATAAGAATCTTCGTTTTACTTTCGTTTGTAACCGCTTGCCTTGACCAGTCAACAATGTCATTTTTTGTAAATGCATCACCGTCTGGTGAAAATCAAAAACATTTTTTCAAATAAAATATTACTTACTCTTTAATGGAGAATCTGAATCTGCAATAAAAAACGTTGGTTTCAATTTTAAGTTCAAAACTTATCTCCACCCCTAACGCCTCGAGACGGTGGGGTATGGGGTAAATTGTTGAGGATTTGCTTCTCCCACTCCAAAATACTATGTTCTCGTCATGGACACTTTTCGCTTGTATGCATATTTCTTAAAATATTTTAATGTCACAAGATGAAAAAAATATC
>NC_046663.1:76662259-76665767 GCF_010883055.1 Belonocnema kinseyi
AAAAAATTAATAATTATTAAATTTTAATTAATTAAAAAAAAATAAAGTTCATTTTACGTGGCTCAAAGGAAAATATGTATAAATGCCTACATTGCTTATTTCAGAGGTTCAGGTGTTGAAATAAGGGGTAAGTGGCTAAAAATCAGAAAATTCGCTGAAAACCATTGCAAAAGGTTTTCGTGTGTGGTAAAAAGGATTATAATAACCATTTCTTCAAAACCCTCACGTGTATGTCACGTGTATGGATATAATTTAGATTGTGTGAGAATACAGTATAAATCAAGCAGATCATTTATAATTTACCAGTAAGTATGACTTCACTATGTTAAAGAAATAGGCGGTAACAATAGTCTATGTTTTCTTACTTTTTTGCATTAAATATATATTATAATATCTATAGTTTTGTTTTAATCAATTATAATGAAAAAAGTACTTGAATTTGTCTTTGAATATATTACTATTTGAATAAATTATTTTTTCAATATCGAATCAATATTGTATGAATAATTTTTTAAATAATAATATAATTAGCTCTCTCTAAAAAATGCAATGAATTAAAAAATACATTCATTAGAAAAAGTTGTAAAGTTGCAGATAAGTGTTGTTTTGACAATGTAACAACGTTGTAATATAGTTGTAAAGACGTTGCAAATGTCCGCAGTCTGGCCATCTGAAAGTTTATTGAAGGTTTATGTTGTGTCAAAACAAAATCATCATTATAAAAGTTTAATAACATCACTTGATTAGCAATAGAAAAATACAATTTATAAATAATTATTTTCTACATAACATTTTTATAATAATTAGGTCTTCAAAACGCCTTCTTCGAATATGTATACTGTAGAGTGGATGGAACGAGGAACCATCTACACAGTAGAGAATAATGCAGAAATGGTTGACGAAATGATATTCAACCCCCACTAAAAGCATTTGCAATATTACAGAATCTTTTGTCCCTCCCACGAAAACCCTTTACAATGTTTTTCAGCGAATTTTTTAATTTTTTGCTTATTACCCCTTATTGCAACACCGAATTTAGGGATTGATGGTATACTAATCATTTTTTGGTTAATCTGGATTACATTTACTAGAATTAAAAAAAAGTGTCTCGATATCATGATTTCCCTTTGAGATTCAGCCAAAATAAAAGCAAAAGATCATCGATTTTTTAAACATGCTCAATTTCACCCCTTACTTCAATGCCTGCAATAAGTAAGGCCGGCATTCTTATATATGTACCTTTAATCCACGTAACATAACATTTATTTTAAAAAAATGTTTTAAGTTATCTCTATTCTTTCTCGTTATATTGAATTTTAAAACAAAAAATGGCTTAGAGAGTGTAATGAGTTTTGTATGGTGAGTATTGCCATAAATTTTGACTTAATAAGCGGAATTTGCTAACTTTGAAGATCAGTTATTTATACACATTATAGAAGTGTATTCACGTATCAATCATTTCGATTTATAGTTAGTTAGTTAGTTAGCGGAATTTTCTAACTTTGAAGATCTGTTGTTTATGCACATTATAGAAGTATATTCACGTATCAATCGTTTCGATTTATAGTTAGTGAGTTAGTTGGCGGAATTGGCCAACTTTGAAGATCTGTTTATGCACATTCAAGTTTTAAATTTTTTGTTTTGTTGTGTTGGTACACTCGCCACGATCATATGTTCACAGTTTTGACCAGATAGCTCGTGTTGTTTTTCTGTCAGAGGCGTAAAAAGTTAGAAGGGTTTGGTGTGCTCCGCGATTTTCTTCCTTCGAAAAAAATGGAGCAAAGAGTTTGCATTAAATGTTGTGTGAAAAATGGAATCCAGTGCTCTAAAACTCCTGAAACGTTGACAGTTGCATACAGTGAGTCCACTCTGAGTAAAAAAATGTGTATAAGTGGTACAAGCTGTTCCAAGAAGGCCGAGAGGATGTCGAAGACGAACCTCGCCCTGGACGTTCCAGCACGACAACAACAGATGAAAATGTTCAAGCAGTGGAAGAAATGGTGTTGAAAAATCGCCGAATCGGTTGGCTCATGCCATGCTATCTTTTTGCAAAAAACGTCCGGAACTTTGGAAAAACAATTCGTGGCTTTTGCATCACGATAATGCACCTGCTCATTCATCGTTGCAACATAAATTTCGAGGAATAAGTGAATATTTTTTAAATACGATTTTGAAATTCACCAATTGAATGTACTGATTACTGTTATATAATTTCAATTTAATAACAGCTTCTCAATTTCGTAATAATTTTCTATTCAGGTACAAAAAGAATTCAAAAGTTCAAACAGAACTCGATAATTAAGGCCATTTTGTATTGCAGTATAATTATTCAACTCAAGAAATTTTGCATAGTGCAACTAAAAACTATCTAAATTCTTAATTAAAATTCTGCGGTGTTTCAATTCAGAACAGGGTTCACGGTCTCATTTACGTTAGATCGGTCCACAATATCTTTTGAAAAAATCAGTAACGTCAAGGAATCCAAACGATCATCTCCCATCGTCATTCGTAGAAAATTCATGACCAGCTTCAAATTACTGAAAGATCTTTCACAGCATGCCGAAGAAATTTAAAAAGTCAAAACAAATCTTACAATTTTTATAAACGTAGGGCAGTATTTTACTTAATTTTAAGCTTTTCCGAAATATGTAAAAAATCCTGATAATCTCCACTTGACTCAAAAAGCGTTTTCAAGCCGACTTGGATACAGTCAAGTTCGTCCACACAGAATTCGTTTTGCCACTGAACAATAAACTTGATCGCTTCAATCGTGCAGTTTTCTTTGTTCGCAGGAATTTCAAAAACGTTTTAAATCAATTCGAACTATAAAAAAGATTGTTCCAAGTTTTCTCAAACGCTAGAAGCAAAAACGCTACATACCGCTTTAAATTATTTACGATAAAATGTAAGAAATTCAAAAATTAATGCAGTATCGGGATTGCAGTCGAGTCTTTTTGGTGCTCACTTCAGAGTCGAAAGTCGGCGTTCAGTCTAGTCAAATTTCCGAGTGTGCCCTCTAAAGCGTCCAGTCCATGCACCAGGACACCTCATTCCGGCCATTCCGAGATCCGGCCGTTCTGGTGCATGGACTGGAGGCCTAATACTAATTCCGTCTGCGCGCGTAATTTTGAATACCACAAATCGATAGAGTATTGCTCCCTACATCAAGACCTTCAGAGCTTTGCAGCGATTTCGATTGACCGACTAGTTACCATTTTTTGCCGAATAGCCGACTTTATTTTCTAATTATCCGAAAATCCCGTAAATGTCGACTCGGCGCGACCATTTGGGGGGTGATGGTGTCACATCCCTCACACCCTCCCTTCGCTACGACTCTGCTGGAGGTTCATAAAGTTCAGATATGTTGAATTTTGTACATGGGATTTGAAGATTAGGTTAATATTATATACGAGGGTGGATTGATAAGTTTCCGGCCTGACCAAGAAAAACAACGTTTTTAAGAATTTTTTTTTTTTATTTCTCAACATAATCTCCTCCAAGACTGATA
>NC_046663.1:76665867-76692554 GCF_010883055.1 Belonocnema kinseyi
AAATTAAAAATAATGTTATAAATATTTCTAAATTTTTATTTGAATATGATACACGTTGATTTTGATTTTAAAATTTTTTGTGAATAGTTGTTCATTTCTTAAAGCTGATGAAATTTTTGTACCTTGTAAGAGCTAAGGAAATAGATGTCAGGAATAAAATTATAAAAATATCTCCATCAGTTAGTAAAGTACTATGAAGACTTGACTTTCATATGATAGAATAAACTTTAAAAAATGTTATATTCTTTTATCAAAAGTTTGTAAAGATTTTGTCTTAACCTTTTAAACCAGTCAGAGAAATAGGTATTCCTTTTATCGTTTTTTCAGAATATGATTTGATTATGATTATGATTTGATTGAAGCCGATTAAAATACACTTATACAATAAAAACAAGAAAGATCGCAAATACATACATGCAGTTGTTTTTTAAAAAATTTCAAACATTTTTTAATAAAACTTCTTTCCCTACTACTTCGTAGGAAAATTTTTAGAAATATTTTTATCAAATGATAAGTAGAAGATCTTTTGTACTCAAATGGAAAATAAGAATTTTTTATCAATTAGGGATGTTTAATTAATTGCAGGAATTGCAGTTCGACAAAAATAGTATAAAAGTCCTTCCCTTATCAATTTTTCTTATTATTTATTTATTGCACACACGCAAATACTCTTTCACATGCATATTTGTATATATAATTTCATATAAAAATATAATATAAAACTCTTAACTGTTAAGACTATTTAAATACTACAATTTCAAAAGTTACCAAATTTGTAGAAATAAATTTAAAAAAATTTATATTCAAATAAAAAAAATCGTATCTTGTGGCCTACAGGCCTTCCGATTAATTTAGCTTAAGAAGAAATTGGCTAAAATTCAATTTGAAAAATCACTTTAATTTTAAGGACTGATACTTCTACACAATTCCAATGCGGGTCATTTTTCCTTTTACAGAAATCTGTAGGTTTTTAGTTTTTTGAATAACTGGAAACAAGTAGATTTTTCAAAAACAAAAAATTGCAAATTTTTTGTCAATCAATTTTACAATTTTTATGAAATATCAATCCTAACGGAAAAATTCACAAAAAAATTTATTAACAAAAGTCAAAAATGACATCCCGGTAACAAAACAATTGAATTATATTTTTTAACCTCACTTGTAACAAAATGTCAATTTTTTCATGTCGCTTACAATTTCTAATAATTTATCTCATGAAATTTCCCAATATTTGTATTATAAAATTTTTTTAACACACTAATTAATTGAGAAATAGGACCTGAGTGAGTGGTTCTTTTAAATTTTACAACTTGAATCGAACCAGGTATAGCATTTTATCAATATTGCTACAAATTTAAACTACGAATAGTTAATATATTATTATGTTTTACTTTACAATAATAAATAATGGAAATGTATAAGCGCCATAAATTAAAATAGTTGTGTTCCAAGATTCTGATACTAAATAATTTTGACAACTTCTTTGGGAAGTGCAAAAGTTCATAAATTAAATGTGAATTTATGGCAATTACTGTAGATAATGTAATTGCCTCTTTTTTCTTATTATAGGGGAATTAAAAAGTTCAATAAAAAAGGCCTAAAAATTCTTTATTGCAATAAACGAGTTAAAATTGAAAATTTCGCTGAGTTTTCTCTAAAAAAGGTATTTCACGTTAATTGCGTTCTTCGCGCTTAGATTAGAATATTTTAAATTTATTTAGAGATCGAATTGACAATTATAATATGTTAAATCTTTCATTAATTCTCTTAAGTTGTAACAAATATTAGCAAAATTATTAGCGTATTTCAAATTATAAGCAACTTTCAACCAACATTTTATGTACAAAATTTGTTGCAATGAATATATCAAAAAATTATATTCCGAAAAACTCCTTTTACAAATGATTTTTGATTTAAGGTACAACACTGGAAGTATTTTTTTAGAATAAGCCTATTTTCCATGAAACTATTGGCTTCATAGATTTATTTTAAACTTTCTTTAAGCAACATATTATATACTTTCCTTATTTGTAAGACTTATGGATTCTTTTACTGCTAATATATGAATTATTTTAAATCCAAATTAGTTTATTTTATTTTAAATTCAGTCGCCTCTAAGACATCTTCCGAGATACTACGTATCTACATTACTGGATACCTTCCTTTCAATGTAGAAACTAATCAGCGCCGAAGCTCAATAGAGAAACTGGTGGTATAACTCAAAACACGTATTGATTGAGGCAAACTCCCTTTTCTGGACAGGCCTACACTAGTTGGTGTGACTTTACAAACTTTTCGCAACAGTTGGTGTGGCGGGCATGGTCACTCTTATTTGGTGTGAAAAGAACCACTATATTTCGGTGTAAAAGGGTCACACCAATGGGAAGAATCAAGCACCTCACTTCAATGGTGTGACTTAACCACTGTAATAGAGTGGATGTAGAATTCACACTAGTCTTGCAGTGACAATTTGACTCCAAGAAACTTAGAGAGTATGATACATTTAAGTGTAGTCATTTATTTTTCAATTTTTACCTAAATAGCTTAATGCAAGTAGGTGATATACTCTATATGAGCGCAAGTAATTGCTTGCAGCGAAACAGTACATAGAAAGATATTATCGTGAATGAATCTATCATTTTGACTATTGCGAGTAATTCATCTGTGGTGGACGCGGAACATTTCCAACAATAAAATTTTTACAAAATAAAAATTATGCTCTTGGTCTCGTGAAACTACTAATCTTTATTTCAAATTTTAAAGTTAATATAGAAAACCATAAATTTTATATCGCCGTGAAAAAATACATAATATTGAGCTCTGAATCTGAAATCAGGACAAAATCTTCTTAATTTTTTTCCAATCAGTCAGTCTTCAATCAGTTCGCAAGAGAGTAAAATGTCAAGACGTGCTCTTCTTCAAACAACTAGGTCTTACAGTTGTACAAAAAAAAATTAAAAAAGAAAAGACCATTAATCTATATTATATTGTTTATTTATTACTGTTGTAAAGTTGCGTATGATACTGCATATTCCAGCGCAACGCAACTACGATGAATCTATAGAACACTATGAGTCCATGCTCATTAAACTTATGCATTATCAACAGCTAACAGTAGTGACGAGATTCGGATTGGAACTTAACATCTGGAATGAAGCATTCTATGAGGCAAGCGTTCTAAAAATATATTTCTAAGACCAATGCTTCTGCAATTCAAGTGAAAATATACTTGGTGACACCACCTACTTCTGAATTAGTAAAAGCTGCTATGAGCTCAATGAGATTGAGCATGACCGATGCAAAAGTGCTGGCCGTACTACAGTACCATAAAAAGTTATATTTTACTAATTCTTAATGATCTTAATTATGCTGAGTTCAGCATTTATAATTGGGGTTCATATCATGTCACATGCGGCAAGTCTCTCTGCGGCAAGTCCCACCTGCGACATGTCACATCAGAGGTATGTCTCATCTGCGGCATGTCACAACTGCAGCATCTCTACCCAGCAGCTTCTCTCCCTCGCGGCATTTCTCACTGTGAAATTGACATTTTTGTGGGATCTCTCACCAGTAAATATTCTCCCAGGGGCATCTCTTTCTTCCAAAAAATGTTCAATGTCCAATGAAAAATGACTGAACTGCGGCAAGCCTCCCAGGACTAATTGTCACATATGCGGCATCTCCTCCGAGTGAAAAGTCTCCCCACTGGCATCTCTTATCCGTCAAAAAATGTTCAAGTCCACATCAAAGTGGCAAGAGTGTGACTTGTCTCGCACGACTGATTGTCACACCTGCAGCATCTCTCGCCCGCGGCATCTCCCATTCGGAAAAAATTTTGCAATCCACATCAAACTGGCAAAAGTGCGACAGTTCTCCCAGGATTAATTGTCACATTCGCGGCAAGTCTCCCCAGCGGCATCTCTCCCTCAAGAGATATTTTTAAGCACTTCCAAATATGGCGTAACTGTGGCAAGACTCTCCAATGGCATCTCTCTCCCGAAGAATATTTTGTAAGAACTTCTAAAAATGACAAAACTGCGGCGAATCTCCCAAGTGGCATCTCTCCCCAAAAATAATTTTATAAGTAGTTGCAAAGATGGCAAAACTGCGGCAAGTATCCCCAGCAGCATCTCTTCCCTAAGAAAATTTCATGAGTATTTTTAAAGTTGGCAAAAGTGCGGCAAGTCTCCCTAGCGGCTCCCCCCAACAATTTTCTAAGTAGTTTTAAAAATGTCACAAATGCGACAAGTCTCCCTAGCAGTTTTTTTTATCTAACTTGCCGCAGTTTTTCCATATTTGGAAGTAGTTAACATTTTTTATAGAGATAGAGATGCCGCTGAGGAGACTAGTTGCAGTTTTACCATCCTTAAAATTAATTAGAAAATTTTCGTTGAGGAAAGATGCCATTGGAGAGACTTGCCGCAATTTTGCCATTTTGAGAAATCATTACAACTTTTTCTTGCAGGAGGGATGCCGCTAGGGAGACTTGCCGCAGTTGTGACATGCCGCAGATGTAATTTACGACCAAAATTATATTTATTGTATTCATTTGCCTTTATTAGTATCGTTTCATATTCATATAATTATGTTAAAACGCACATAAAGTTGAATTATTTATAACTTTTTATTAAATTTAGCAGTTATTCAATAATATAATACAATTATATTTAATTATTTATAAAAATTCATAGAAACAAATAAAGTTCGTTTTCTATGTCTATTATTTAATTTTAAACGTGTCGAGAGTTGTATTCTCGTACTGCTTTCAACAAATTCTCAGGATACTAAGCATTTGCATAAGCTGCTTTGTATTGAGCCAAAGTTATTTTGAAATCGGCATGTACAGATTATATGTTCTTGTAAAATATTGTTAAATAATGTAGATATTTTACGTAGTTTTCGTTTTATCCAATGCCTTAAATATGTAAAGCGTTCTCAAGACTTACGCGAAGTTGTAGATTCTTGCTTTTCTACAGATTTATTAGCAAACTCTCAAAAAAATATTTCTGCATTTCAAGAAAATGTCACGCAAAGCCCTCGAATTTTTTAGTGAGCAGTGCATAGAATCTGTTCATGCCGATTTCAAAACAACTTGGGCTAAATGTAAAGTCGCTTTTATAAATGCTAAGTATCCTGAGAATTTATTAAAAGGAGTTCTAGAATACAACTCTCGTCACGTTTGAAATTGTATAATAGACATAGAGAAATGAACTTCATTTGTTTCTATAAATTTTTATAATTAATTAAATATTATGTGCTTGTTATTGTAATTATATGATTATGAAAGGATACTAATATAGGTAAATGAATACAATAAATATAATTTTTGTAGTAAATTACTTAAATATGACTATTTGATATTTTCAAAATTCAAATACAATTCTTTTTGAAACAGATCGGCGAAAATGGTTGAAATTCGGCGCAGATCCTTCATTTTAATGTACTTATTGATTCCCGTTGGAATATCTGTGGTGGAACTTTTTCATTAAACCCATGTTCGGACACACCGTGTGCGACATGGCGCAGAGGTGAAATGCCACTTATGTGATATGCCGTAATTGTGACATGCCGCAGATGAGACATTTCACAGATTTACAAGCCGCAGAAGAGACATGTGGCAGATGTGGCATGCCTCAGATGTGACATGCCACAGGTGGGACTTGCCGCATGATTTTCGTTTTAAAATGACGTATCTTGGGTTTTAATTGACCGATTTAGCTTTTCAGCATACCTCGTGAAGTGGGCCCCCCAAAATTGAAATTTCTCCAATTTTTTGTATACATACTTTTGTAGGTCGTATGTACTGTTTGTAGATTTCATATTTTTCGTTTGTAACCTATTTCTTGCCGGACTAGGGGAAAATCCAAATTTCGTGCCATCCCGATGTACGACGTCAAACGTTAGCAGAAAGTAAAATTTGAATTTTGGAGAGATGACGCGAAATTTGGATCGTATCCTAGCTCAGTGACCAATAGAATACAAATGAAAATATAAAACAGGAAAGCAGTACAAACGAATGCAAGAAGAAAATTGGAAAAATTTCAATTTCAGAGGGATGGTACGAAATTTTGATTTCCCCTAGCCGGGAAACCAAAAGGGTACAAATGGAAAACTGAAATGTACAAACAGTACAAAAGACGTACAAGCGTACGCCAAAAGAAATTTTTAAAAGTTTCAATTTTGGTTGGTGACACGAAATTTTGATTTTCCCCTAGCCTGTACAAAGCCTAACAGTCTAGCCTAAACAGTACAAACGGCGAACAAACGAATGCAGACAGAGAATTTGAGAAATTTTAGTTTCGGTAGTATGGCAAGAAATTTTCGTTTTCTCCTAGCCGGGAAACGAAGAGGATACAAACGAAAATATGAAATGTACAAACATTGCAAACGGCGTACAAACGAATGCCAAAAGAAAATTTGAGACATTTCAATTTCGAGGGATGGCCCGAAATTTTGATCTTCCCCTAACCGTGCAACCAAGAGGGTACGAACGAAAATATGAAATTTACAAACAGTACATATGACGCACAAACGTATGCCATAGGAATGCTTCGATTAAAAGTGCCCTTAACTTGTTCCAGGTCTGCCGTACTGGTGGCAGCCTGTCATGCCAACTTTGCGCGACACCTGTTAATTTCATCAGTGTGTAGTGCTTTCTTGCGACTTCTTTCCACACGTAAGGGTCAGCAAACTCCTCTATCTTTCCTAGCCAATCCTTAATTTCAAGGTCGTCATTGACTGGATCAAATGTCGGTAGCACTCCTATCATATCACGAAAAAGAACGGCCTCCTCTGACGCAGCGATGTCGCTTAAAAGTCTCTTGTATGACGTCAGTAAATATAGCCCTGCAATGTTGCTGCTACCTTCCGTGGTCGCCTCACTGCCCATCGTCCATGAACTGCCCTACAGCAAACCTCCCCCTTCCACTCTCTCTGTACTGTCGCTAGTGTCTTTCCCGATAAAATTTTCCGAACTATCGTTGAAAGACGCTTTCCATCGATGCTGACGACCCTTCGGAATTTTTACTTTCACTATACAAATTTTGTTCACAACTCGAATTTTCCCCACACGGCACCTTCACTAAGCTTTTGCGGATTGGTTTTTCAGATCATTATCAATTTTACCCACTAAATTCTCCCTGTTTCTGGTGTCCATATACGGTGGCGTCTTTTCCACAGTTAAAGCCTTTCTGTCTCACACAACACCAATTTCGTTCCTCACAAATCATAATATTCACTATCTACATTAATTAAAAAAACAATATGAATTATTATTATACTCCGACCGCATACAATTCAAATTTCTCTTTCGACACTCCGACTATGTCACTCTGGGCCACTGAGTACCGAGTCCCTTTTTCCGAAGAGACGCTCTGACCGGTGCTATCGCTTTCCGAATTTTCTTGCAAAAAACCTTCTACGTCCCGTATCCCACTTCTGAAAAATTGTTGTATATTTAAAAAATATATTTTGACTCGGATCTGGACGTGGGGGTAGTCAATAGTTAATAGTAACGTAGTTTAAACAATATTTAATGAAACAAGACAATTATACAATACTAGACCCTGTCGGTAAGGTCGTCACTCCAGTACTAAACGTCTGTGCGTTCCTTCCTCATCATCCCCTCTCTTACGTTGGGCCTTATACCCCCTGCGACCTATCGATCTATCGACTATCTGTCTAACCTAAAATATTTAAGTACACAGCGAAAAATAAAAGTTGCCACATGATTAATAGTGGATCCAAAATATAACTCTTCACCGCTTTTCATAAAAACGTTAAATGCAGCAGATTGTCTGAGTTGGTGTTATTTTTTATGAGAATATTCAATTTAATGTGGGTTTAAATTTAGAAAGAAATTTTGTATTTATTTTGAGAAAATGAAGCAGCCAAGTACTGTTATTTTTTTGTATCTACTGTAGGGTGGCTCACCCGGAGTAAAAATATTGCATAATTTTGTATTTTACTAATGGCATAAAAATATTAAATAATTATTCAGCGATTTCGTTTACAAAAATAATAAATGAATATTTATTTTTATGTGAAATTCTGTCCAACTACTAAAGGCGTATCAGGTGTACTCTTATAAGTTATCGGATTACGTGGTGTTATATTATTGCGCAACCCTTACAAAGATTATTCATACCGTCACTAATGTAAGATAAGATAGATAAAGTGTGTAAATAATTCTAATTTTTCATTTTTACACATTATGCCAGTAGAGGTGACGCAGTATGAAATACGATCATGTGCTGTAGCCTGTATTGACAAGTTGCACAATTTTGCGTACTTTTAACCCTTGAATGACACTGGGGGTCCATTGGACCCCAGACCATTTTTGAACGAATATAAAAATTCGTAAATTCCATTAATTTTTCATTGTTTTTCAAAGTGTTAAAAATAAAATTTAAGTTCCTACACCGATTGATTCTTTAGAAGAGATGTTAAAGAATACCAAAAAAAACTTCTTAACAAAAACATCAAAAATTAAACTTTTTACAACAGTTTAAAAACGTTGGGGTCCAAAAGATCCCAAGTGTCAGCTACGTTATTTTTTGGAGGTGTGTCATTTAAAGGTTAATAAACCCTTTTGCTCATTAATCCTCTGAAGGAAAAATTCTATATCCAAGATTACACTAGTCAAGTTGGCGAAGAAATTAGGGGAGAAATTTATTTCTGGGGCCTAACTTCATGCATCCCCCCGAAATTCAAATTTCTCATTTTTTTTTGCATACGTTTGTATGTCGTTTGTACTGTGTGTACATTTCATATTTTCGTTTGTACCCTCTTCGTTTCGTTCATTTAGGTTTGGCTAGAATTGCATCTTACCAATATTTAGTACCCTTCGGAATCCTAATATGATAATGAATCACGGTTCGATTTAAAAAAAATAGATATTATACATTGTACACTTAATTAAATTGATTTCGTCTCATAACTTTTACAACAAAGGTGATGACCTATTCATTGAAAAGTGCTGTGAAAAATGAACTTCAATATTGTCTCTTAAAACATACAAATCAAGAAAATGATAGATATTATTGATTTTTCTAAAACAAGAATAATTCAAACATTAGCTAAGCATTCACATAGAGTTGATCTTTTATCTTAACGATTTTCCACGAGATGGAAATAAAAGATTTTGAAAGTTTAGTGATCTACTATTTTATGATCTCTTTTTTATAGAATAATAATAACTCAGTTAATTAGCATAATTAATTTTAAGAGTAATTAATGATATTTGTTTCAATTCCATACTTTGTCGCTCAAAATGCGTTGCGTATTCAGATTATTCATTATTAGTCATTGTAAGACCGTACATTTATTTGCATTCGGCCTAATTATGAAAACTTCGTCGTAGCGTACACGCATATACTATATTTGTAGTTAAATAATTCCTTGTAATCTTTAGATTCTGTCTATTTAGAAAAAGTACACATACTTTTTGTTCTAACTAATGGAAAAATTATTGACTTCTGGAATGCACAAAAAAATATAAAAATTATGAAAAATTAGGAACATGGAGAAACAATACGAGACACAACTTAATATTTGGAATCTTTGTATGTTTTATACAAATATAAAATAACATATTTTTGCGTGGTCACAAAAAACTGCTGTTGTTACATTTTTGCGCCTCAAATGACAACAGTCTGAAAATGAGAATTTTCGTTCTTATACTTACTCCCTAGGGAAAATTCATAATTGTTAGTCAAAACTTTGGCTCATTTCGAGATAAATTTTTTAACATAAAAAGACGAAATTTCACCTTAATATTTCATTTTTTTAAATAATGATAATTACTAACCAATCAGGTTTATTAGCAACTAAATAGTTGAACTTTCAAAGCAGAAGAGGCGAATTTTCAAAAAAGTAGTTCAACTGTAACCGAACGATAAAATCGTCATGCCAAGAAGATGTTTTTTTTAGAAAGCCGCAGAATTTAAAAAAAAAAGTTAATTTTAAAGCAAGGAATATAACTTGTTTAAATATCTACGAATGTTTCTCAATTTTAACAGGCGTAAGTGAATTTGAAATACACTCAAGACCCGTTTACTGCAAGGCTTCTGAAATGAATGGGTCCTGTTTATCGCAGAATAAGGAGAAATTTCATTGACTCCCACCACTTCATTGGAAAGCAGGCTGCTTATCAGTGAGAACAGCTGATTGGTCCGCTAACTAGCGATGCGAGCTTGCAATTGTTTCCACGCGCTCATGCACATGATAAGGTCGAAATACGTACTGCAATCTTCAGTTAAATATCAACGCCGTCACGTCTTTTCAGCTACAGGTTTACCGAGAGATGTGAAAGTAAAGCGTGGGGGTGAGGCACCTTGCGATAAACGGGTCCCGAATCTGGCAATAGACGAGTCCTGCAATAAACGGGCCTTGACTGTAGTTAAAAAAGTATGGTAAATGAAATACTTATGCGCCAATAAAAGGGCACCTGTACGAACTTAATTTTTTTCTGTCAAAGTAAGTTAAAGTCCTGATTATATGCAAACCTTAAAATCAAAAACAATTTACTTCTGCTAAAGAAATTCTGATAGGATTAAGTAACCATTATTCCATTCCAAAGTAGAACTTATTTCTCGGAGAAAAGATTTCTGTGAATTTCTCGTAGTTCCAAATGTATGTGCCGTGAATGGGAATGAATATTTCTTTGTACTAAGGAAACGCGAATTGATGGAAAGAAATTTATTTTTGAGCCAAGAAAATGTTTTATAGTGTCAAAAAACAATCTTCAAACATCAAATTCTTGAATATCTAAAGCAAACAATATTTTTCTGATTAAAATTAATATTTCTTTCGCCTAAATCATAAGCGAGTGTAATGAAGTAGTTCGTACTTTAATTTTAATGCATATTTTCCTACACGAAGAAGGGGTTTCTTTCAGCTTGAATTAAAATTAACATTTTCATTATTATACATATTTAATTAGAAAAATCTACATAATTTAAAATCTTGATGCACATAAAACAGAAAATTTCAAAATCTATTGTTCAAAAAAATATATAACGAGTGAATTATCTATATGGAGGTTAGATTTTAAAAAAACAAAAAGAAATTCGCCGATCTAATGAAAAGTCATCTGCGTAAATTTTATCTTAGATATTGGGATTTTCAAGAGAAAACAGTTTAGACTATTAATTTATTAATAAAAAAAACATTCAGCTCAAGCAATGGCTCACAAATTTCCTTTTTATGCAGATTTAATAAGCAAACTCAAGTTGAAGAAAAAAATCAAATTTCAAACAAATATTTCAAGTAAAGTACCGGTGCGAAGAACCATGAAGTACTACAAGGAGACCGCACGCCTATATCGGGGATGGTGGAAAAAAGCCCACAATCCCGATCGACTGTTCTCAAATTTTTATGTCTTCCCAGATGATAGCGCTACGTGCGGAAACTCTAGGAACAACGAGAACATGTGATGTAAATTTTGAACCGGTATAAACATAAGATATTAATGACGTTGTGCAATTGCTAATGCTTGTGAATAGTGGAAAAAAATTGTTGTGCAAAGTGTAAAAACTAAAAACCTGCATAATAAGTGATAAAATAATGTCGCCTTGTTTTTGTAAGGGCTGTGATTCGGGTAGCAGGGCACAGCAAGTGAGAGGTATCAGGCACAAAATCTTCAATATCTATACTTGCATTCTGTTGTTTTTATATTCCTCCTCTTGCTTTAATGACATTATTCATATGATTATATAAATTATACAAGCATTGGACTTAACAATATTGTCAAAAAGCAACATCATCTAATCAATAATGGATGAGTCATGGCTCAATGGTAGCATAGCGCAAGCATTGCTCTTGCCCGTCTCCCACGCTTAGAAGACGCTAAACACGAATGAATAAATATTTTTAAAAAACATCCAAGTGCTAAAGAAAATTAGGCTTAGCTAAAAATTAAAATCTTAGTCTTGCCAATAGCCGAAATGTCTCTACATGGTAAGTTCACTACCCGTGTGCATTGGATCGTTCACCACGTCGTTCAAAACGTCATCTACAAGAGCTTTTAAAGCATTTAAACTGTGCTAACAGTTAAAATAACTACTAATGGTGAGTCGATGACCCGGGTGCATCGAGTGGCGCACCAGGTACTTTATCACATATTCTACGAGAACTTTTTCATAATTTAAAATGTTCCAACAGCCAAAATAACTAAAAATTGTTTGTCGACGATCCGGATAAACCGAGTTGAGCACCAAGTAGTATGATAAGTATTCTATGCGAACTTTTAAAACATTTAACTTTTGTGCATAACGAAAACAACTCCAAATGGTGAGTCGACGACTAGGATACGCCGGGTGAAGCTCCAGACAATTTAGCACGTATTCTACAAGAACTTTTTCAAAATTTAAATTGTTCCAACAGCCAAAACAATCCGGGTACACCGGATAGAGTACCAAGTAGTATAATACGTATTCTACGAGAAATATTGAAACATTTCAATTTTGTGAATAACGAAAACAACTGCAAATGGTGAGTCGACGACCCTGGTGCACCCGATCACACACCAGGTAGTTTAGCACGCAAGCTACGAGAAATTTTTCAAAATTTAAAATGTTCCAACATCCAACATAACTAAAAATTGTGTGTCGAATATCCTGGCGCATCGGGTCGCGCTCCAGGTAGTTCAGTACGTATTTTACGATAACTTTTTTTAAATTTAAATTGTTACAACAGTGAAAACGACTCAAACTTGTGTGGTGATGACCCGAGTATACCGGGTAGTTTAATACGTATTCTACGAGAAGTTTCTAAAAATCTAAATTTTATGAATAACAAAAACAACTCCAAATTTCGAATCTACGACCCGGGTAAAGCAAGTCGCGCACCAGGTTCTTTAGCACGTATTCCGCAAAATTTTTTAAAAATTTAAATTGTTCCAACAGCCAAAATAAATCAAAATTGTATGTCAACGAGATTCGGGTACACCGGATGGAGCACCAGGTACTACAGTACGTTTTCTCCGAGAACTTTAAAAATTTTAAACTTAGTGAATAACGAAAACAACTCCAAATATTGAGTCGACGATCACGGTGCACCGGATCGAGAACCAGGTAGTTCAGCACATATTCTACAAGAACTTTTTCAAAATTTAAATTGTTTCAACAGCGAAAATTACTAAAATAATGTGTTTCGGCGATTCGGGTATGCCGGATCGAGCACCATGTCATATAATACGTCAGTCGACGACCCGAATGCACTGGGTCACGCACCAGGTAATTTGGGACGCATTTTACGAGAATTTTTTCAAAATTTCAATTGTGTTAACTGCCAAAATAACTAATAATGGTGAGTCGTCAACCCGGGTGCACCATGTCGCGCGCCAGATAGCTTAGCACGTATTCTACGTGAACTTTTTGAAAGTTTAAATTTTTGAAGCACCCAAAATAACTAAAAATTATGTGTTGACGATCCTGGTGCACCGGGTCGCGCACAACGTAATTCAGCACATATTCTACGAGAACTTAAAAAAATTATACTAACGGAGAAAATAACTAAAAATTGTGTTCCGGTGATCAGAGTGCACCAGATCGAAAACCAGGTCGATCAAGACGTCATCTACAAGGGTGCGTCGAGCCGTGCATTAGGCCGTTCCAAACGCCTTACTATTGGAAGTTTTTTAGTTTTTTAAACAACTTAAATTAAAAAAATTTTGGTATAATACGTGCTAGGCCAACTGGTGCGCAAATAAGTTTACAAAGATCGTCAGCGTACTATTGAAGGTTATTTAGTTTATTTAAATAATTTAAATATATACTCAAAATTTGAGATTGTTTTTGTTATTCACAAAATTTAAATTTTGAAAAAGTTCTCGTCTACGTTGTCCCGCTGCTTGAGCTATGTTCCAGAGACCTGATGGTGATAGTAACGGATATTAAAGGAATAGTAAGACTGGTCATGGGATCGCCTTACTTTCCATATGACACCGATACTAACCCACTAGTGCAGGTACGTACACTGGTGGAATAATGCAAGGTAAGCGGTCTTCATCTTCTGCTGGGGTGCGACGATAACTCCCACCATACTTTGTGATGTAGCATGGACAGCAACTCTAGAATTAATGACCTATTGAAATACCTAATGACCACTGACCAATAGGAATCTAACAAAAACTAAGGGTGACACCACTTTATGTGAAACCATTTACTCAAGATGTTTGCAGGGAGGTATTTTATCATCCTTGCTACAGTGCCTGGTAGTGAATGAATTGCTTAATTTACTCACGAGTCAGGGTCTCCGCGTTATAGGTTATACGGTTGAAATACTGGTTATCATGCGCGGTCAGCATCTGGATGCACTCTTCGTAGTAATGTAGCACTAAGAATAGTAGGTTCATGGTGTAAGAGGACTGGACTATCAGTCAATCCGGGTAAGACGGATGCAGTTTTGTTCACCAGAAAGTACTAGTGGGGAGCCACGAGTACATTGAAATTAGCTGGACAAATTCTGGAAATCAAAGGGCAAGCCAAATATTTAGGAGTTATTCTGGATAAGAAGCCTTCATGAAACGAGAACCTAGAAAACAAGTGCAAGAAGCTTGCAGCGACTCTTCGGCTCTGTTGAAGAGCTATAGAGAAAATCTGAGGCTTGAAACCGGAGACACTTATGTGGATCTACACAGCGATCCTGCGACCCAGACTAACCTATGCGTCAGTCGTCTCGCGAACCAGGGTCGAAATTTCTAGTGTTAAGTCCCGACTAGAAAGAATCAAGGAACTTATTCTGAGAGGTATCACTGGTGCCTCGAAGTCTACACCCATGATGGCACTGGAGGCGCTCAAGGGTTTGGATCTTCTCCATCTCACCATAATGGCCGTGGCTGCAAAGGCGGCCTGGAGATGAAATATGGTAAACGACAGCAGTATCTCAACAGTTATGCAGATACCAATCGACATCGCGAGGAGGCTGACACTGAGCATGCTTCAGTACAAAATGTCCACATGTCTCTACCTCTTCAACAAAAAGTAAGAATTAGCCTATCCACGACGGAAAACCCAGTCACTCTGCTCTGGATCCCTGGGCACAGTGGCATTAGGGAGAATGAGATATCGTACAGGCTAGCAAAGCTAGCAGCAAAGGGAAATTTTACTGAACCTGAGCCAATTGTAGGCAGTTCCAGTAGGTTGGTCACTGAAGATATTAACAGTTAGCCGACCCAGGAACATCAGAATCAGTGAAAGTCCCCTCTGTCGTCTATGCGTAAAGGATAATAAAATTTCCAGTCATATTCTTTGTCCCTGCCCTGCGATTGAGAGAGAGGGCTTTAGGGCCATGCTTAAGGCTTACCAGGGGGCGCAACGGGATCTCCCAAGCGTCAGGGGCTGTAACAGTCTCAACCCAGAATATTAATAATAATAATAATAATAATAATACGTGCTAAGCTACCTGGTGGTCGATCCGGCGTACCCGGATCGCTGAAACACGTTTTTTCGTTATTTTCGCTGTTAGAAGTATTTAAATTGTAAAAAAGTACTTGTAGAATACGTGCTAAATTACCTAGCACTTGACCCGGTGTGGCATGGTCATCGACTCACCATTTGAAGTTATTTTCGTTATTCACAAAAGTTAAATTTTTCTTAAGTTCTCGTAGCATACGTATCATAGTACCTGGTCCTAGATCCGGTGTATCCGGATCTTCGACAGACAATTTTTAGTTATTTTGGTTTTTATCACAGTTTAAATGTTCTAAAAGTTCTCGCAAATAACGTCTCGAACGACGTGGTGAACGATCTGATGCACCCGGGTGGTGAACTTACCATATAGAGGCATGTCGGCTATTGACAAACGAGTTTTTCAATTTTTAGCTAAGGGTAATTTCCTCTAATAGTAGGATATTTTTTTTGAGTATTTATTCATTTGTGCTTCGGGTCTCCTAAGCATGGGAGACGGACAAGAGCAAGGCTTGCGCTATTTTACCATTGAGCCCTGGCGCATGCATAATTGATTGGATGATGTTGCTTTTTGAAAATTTCGTGAAGTCCAATAATAGATACTATTTTTTCACAAATCCTTTCTAAAAAGTGGGAAAAATGTACCAGATAGTATCTACCTTTGGAAATTTGGCCAAAGTTCAATTAAAACAAAATCATGTTCTACTGTGGGCGAAGCATGGGAGATGGGCCGTTAGCCATGCTTGAACCATTGTCCATAACCATGGGACGCTGGTATATACTATAATACTATAATATAGTTTATGTAATTTTTTGAAAAATGATAAAAATAACAAATTAACGCACGCGACGAATCGCGTATTTTTATCTTTGCAGAAATTTCCATTCCAGATAACAATCTTTTGTGATTACTGAGAAATAACGTAATGTATATTTGTGATGCGGTGAATTAAAATTTTGAAGCAGATGGACTCAATGCCACCTAAACTTATAATAAATAAGCCTAAAAAGAACAATAATTAAGTTATTTTAAAACTCAACCTTACGACAGTAGGTATCCCTAAAAGGGAAATACTAGGGCATAAACTTAAGCCGCAACTTTTAAGTAAAATTTGTTTAACGTGAAACGTATTTTCTTCTTACCCCATATCTGACAGTAACTATTTCTTAATTTTATTTAATAAATTACGCACTGAAAGACCTTTAGATCATTTTTATTTACACTTAGCCTTGACAGCTTACTTGACATGCGTAAACCAATCCTATATAGGGCAATGATAATGACGACTATAATCATTCTCTAAGTATCTAGTTTCCTGCCAGGTGTTTTTATTTCACAAGTTCTTTGTTCAGAAAGACTCTTCCTTAAAAAAAATCGTCCTAAAATTTAGTTTTCAATAGGATGGAAAAAGCGGTATTCGCTTTCTCACTACTAGGTAAAGAACTTTTGTATAAAATGAACTAAAAATTAATTAGTGGAAAATTATTCAAAATATAAAACTAATTAACTATAAGTTGTATCTAACGTCAGATAACTCAAATCTTATTTATGGATTTTATAAAAAATATTGATCTCACTGATATCAAATCTAATTACAAAAAAATAATTGACTAAATTGATTTGATTATTTTTTATTTTGAAGTTCTAACAGCTTTATTCTCGGACGCTTTTGCGAAATCGATCAACTACTACGGAAAAGCCGGTAAAAGGGTGAGTTTAAGTTTTTAGAACAATTTTATAATTTTATTTATTCTTATTCCAAAATACAATATCGTTATGTTCAAAATTTACAAAATAAAATACGCACTGAAAGAATTTTTTTACCTACAAGGTGTTATCTCGTGCTACGTTATCAGATTAAACACATGCAGATGAAAAGATACGACAATCAGTAAACATTTGAGGCTAATTTTCATACATGAAATTTGAAGCGAATATTACCTTTAAACTCATCTGATAGACTCCTAAAGTTTTTTTTCTAGCATTATTTTTTACTTATTTTATAGACGAATTAATAAGTTTGACTAATATATCAGTCAAATTTTATCACATTTATTAATTCATATGTAGAATTCAATCGATAATTTGAGTTTATCAAAATTATTCTAAGTATGTGTCACGTCCCTACCAGACTTTGTTAATTCTTCTCTTCCCTAGATACTTATTCCTCACTCTCCTTCCACTGTATTGTCACACATTACTTTCCCTTTCAGGATTATTCACTTCCGCCTTCTCCTCAAAGCACACTCTCTACTCCCCATCTCCTAATCCCGATGTCCTCTCTTCCAATAATTTTCTTCTGATCATTTTTCCTTAATACTCCTCACCTTACTTCTCCTTTTCCTCTCCATCCATTTCATGCATCTCACCTGTTCACTTTCCTCAATACTCCTTAGAATCGTTCCTCTATTTCACCTTCCCTCATTTTACTCATCCCACTTATACTCACTTCCTTAAAACTTCTTCCTTACATCACTTTCTGTCCCTTTCGGGATATTTTTGCGCTTCCCTCTATCCTTGCTCTACTTCTCATTTACTTCCTATACATTTTCTCGTATATTTTCTGCTTACTCGGTATACTCATTCTTATTTGACCGATATCCCCACTCCCTACAATCGTTCCACCCTTTACTTCACCTATTTTTTATTTTTGCACATCAATTTCGATAAATAAATTAGAAGCGGATAGTTTTGTTGAAAATGCGTTTCACGAAATGTTGTAAGAATTTTTAAACGATGAAATTTTTCCTAAAACTTTTTTTTTGTGTTTCGGGACGTTCCATTTTTTCTAGTATTTTCAATAAATAAGTCTAAAACGGCAAGTTCTATCAAAAAGTGGTTTCAATTAATTTTTAAGGACTTTTGAAAAGCTGCAATTTCTTGTGGAATTTGTTTTCCGTATCCCATGCCGTTTGGTTCGAAATTTAGATTTTTGATTTCCTAATTAGTAGGTACTTTAAAAAAGATATCCAGTCCCATTAAAAAATGGTTACGAGAAATTTTGCAGGAATTTTTAAAACCTATAATTTCCTCAAAGATTTACTTTCGTATGATGATTCACTTGGTTCAAAATTCGAATTTTGGAATTTTTATTGCGTTTTTAATGAATAAAACCGAAATGACAAGTACTATCAAAAAGGTTCAAACACATATTGTTGGACTTTTTAAAGTCTAGACTTCGCTGTTAAAACTTTTTTTTGTATCACGTGGTTTAGCTTCAAATTCTAATTTTTCGACTTATTTATTTCCAGTACATAAAAGACCAAGTCTATCAAAAAATAGTTTAAACAAAATTGGTAAATATTTTGAATATTTAAATTTTGTATAGCCTTTTCGACGGATAAAACCATAACCGCTGGTCTAGGGATACTGACTAACGAACTCGTTCTTTCTTTTAGGACCTCACAAGAGTGTCCCAAACTCGATTCGATCCATTCCTTTTTTCTAGAGTTATCGTGTTTACAGACAACTGACAAACAGAGAAATAGACGGACGGGCAGACGGAGAGCTATATAAATATGCAGGTAGACGCCATCGCTAGAAAACTTATTTTCGGCTTTAGTATGTTTGAAAACGTTAAGATCCGTTGAACAAACTGCGTTGTGACATTTCTAACAATGCTCATACATTCTCAATCATAAGTAATGAGAATGCAAAAAGAATGGTTTTTTGCAAAATAAGACCTCTTGCTCTCAAATTATAGATATGCTGAGTAAAAACAGCTAATGTCTGATCCAGAAAGTATGTTCTTCTCCGAAAAAATCCAAATTGGAGATCGCAATATCATATTATGACAACATTTTTTTCTGAAAATTTGAAAAAATATATATATTTTCCATTGAATTATAATAATTTCAAGATTGTTAATGCTAAAAGGTTGAAAAAGTTATTACCACATCGAAATATTACCTTAACATTAACATTTTTTTTAAATTTTATATTCAATAAATACATTTTTACTCAAAATATTAATTACCTTGTTCAGTAATGAAAATCTTCCCATATGATTCCGAATAATTAACATTATATTTATTTCAGAATGGTTGGAACCGCCTTATATGTAAAACTCTCTGCCGTGTGAGTAAACTGAATTTGAAGTAGCCTATTATTTATTGGACAACAATTGGTTTTTTCAATAATTGTGAACAAAAAATAACTATGTTTTCAGGACTCTGACAAGAACCCGATTTGTTCATATAATTCTGGACAATATATAACTTACAGTAGACAAAAATACGATTGCCTCAGAAAAAACTGCGGAGGAGGTAATTTAATAAATAATTGTAAATAACGCTTTTACAAAATATTCACTATTAAACTCTTAAAATTTGATATTATTTAACGTTGAACACTTTAAAAATAAAAATTTTTATGTTTGAAAGATGGAATATGAAGCACTTCAATTTCAAAAATTTATTTAAGTTTTAAATATTTATAATAAACATTAATAACTGTTTCAGGTGGACAGTATTTGCGTAGCGGCCCGTGTTATTATTCCGTTAATACTCATTATTATCAACCTTATTAACTATTTCAAGTGGACAGTTAATATTGGTGGAACAGTGTGATCAGCCATTTACTTCTCAGTTTGGACCTAATTCCAAATGCATGCCTTGGTGCTGAATAAAAGTGTAGGAACCATATTTTCATCTACTACAATATAATAAAACGTTTGCGCATCTGCGAAATATAAATAACGTCGCTTGACGACAATTTTATACTGCGCAGCAAGAAAAATACATATACACAAGTACACATGTAATCTATGAAATAAAACACTCCAAAGTGATAATTTCCAATATTTCATAATTGTCTGTGCAAATTAAAGTCATCAATCAAAATTTACAACAATTTTTGGACAAAACATCTACGCTTCACGTAAATTCATTTATTTGCGATTTCATAATATATTCGCAACATAGATTTCGGGCCCTTCTCGGTACTTCCTCTTTATCTAACTTTATTACCGAAAAATTAGCTGCAACACTACTATTGCTGAAAGAAGATGCTTTGTTCCTGTGGGTGCAGTAAACGATCTCACCACAATCGCATTTACGAATTTTTCATAAACCTTGTATTAAATTTGCCATACTTGAAGTCATCTCACGCAACAAGGAAATTATCATAAATATTATGATTTCGAAATTCTTTTATAAGCCTCATTAACAAAGAATATCATGACTTTTTGCACTTTAAAATTGCCTTAAGAGACCTAAACCATTGCCGGCAACGTATATATCGAGCGGAACAATTCTCGGATGCTGAGCCGTCTGGTCGTGGTGGTGGAAGAGCTCGACTGAGAATTAGGGGAAGCGGCTAGGTAAAAAGCGGCAAGGTAAGTATCGTTGACTGTACGTATTAACTGGCGATATTGAAAAAATGAGTCGGCAATTCGAAACCTGAAAAGAAGATAGACAATCCCAACAATTTCTGTGGAGCATCGATGGTTTCAATGTTCAAACCTTTGAACTAAATACCGTCATATTTGAAATGAGTTTATCTCTATTCCTCGCAATACGCGCACTTCGACAGTTAGCAAACGATAAAGGCTACAAATATCCGAATGCAGCGATTAATCTTAAAAGAGATCTACATGTAGATGATCTTATCACAAGCGCAGAAACGGTAGAACAAGGAATCCAAATTCGCTAAGGTATAATAAAACTTTTAAATTTCGCTGGCTTGAATATAAGACAATATGCGTCAAACGAAATGCAACTTCTACTAGAGATTAATATTATTTAATTTCCGTTTGATTCTTTTTATTTGATTATTTTGTTGTTTTGTGAACAACAAAATAATTTAAATTGCTTATTCTTTTATAATAAATTCCAAAATCAGTTACCGGACGATATTGTCTGAGATTACCAAGTTTTTTAACCCGTTTGGTTTATTGGGACCAATCACTTTGTTTGCAAAGATACTCATGCTAATACTATGGAAATTCAAGTAAATTTGGGATGAGAATTGATCAGAATTAACTCTTGTCAATGATTTAAGTTATATCTATATCCAGTTGCACGGATTTTGTGATGTTAGTGAGAAAAGTTTTTGAGCCTGCATATACATCATTTTGATAAACAATGAAGGTCAGTTTGAGAGTAGACAACTCTGTGCCAAATCCAGAGTAGCCCCTTTAAATACCATCTCAGCAACACCTGTAGAACTGTGCGGAGCACAATTACTTTCAAAATTATACACAACAGTATAAATATGCATCCAAATACGCAGTAGCAAGATGGTAATTTGAACAGATTCATCTATCGTATTTTTTTGGATAAATACGCCTCTTTATCGCTTAGAGACCTTTATGGCTAATCGACTTTCGGAGATACAAGAGATAACAAATTCTCATGATTGGAGACAGATAAGATCAGACTATAAACAAGTGAATGCTTTATCGCGAGGGCAACCTCCTTTCAGATTTGTTGGAAAAAGCCTTTGGAAATTTGAACCAAACTGGATAAAAATTGAGGAGCCTACTTGGCCTTGAATAAATCAATTCTGAGAAAGCGATAATTCGTGCAACCCAAATGAACATATTTATCAAAAGAATGCATGATCTAAGAAGTGAAACAAGGGTATACAAATAGCACCATCGCATCACTTGACCGATTCCTTGATCGATATCGGATTATAAGAGTAGGAGGCAGATTAGAGAACTCTACTATTCACTCTTCTCAAGAACATCCTATTCTTATTCCACGCCTAAATCATGTCACAAACCTAATTGCTCAGTAAAAGCACTTGCGTAACAAATATGTCGGGATCCAGACGACACTTTAATGCTTGGCAATGACGATTTTCGCCCCGCGATGGTCGCAATTTTGTCGTTTTATAATCGCCGTTTTGTAATATTGGGGTGGATTATTTTGGTCCATTTTTATATAAGAGAGAAAATATCACAATAGTTCGCGAGTAAGGGTTTACTTCGCGTTATTAATTTATCTAGTTGTAAAGGCAGCACATCTTAAGGTGTTAACCGAAATGACTACCGAAGGTTTCTTGGCAGCCTTGCGTCTACTCGTAGCTACGCATTGTAAACCTAATTTTATTTAGTTCGATAAAAGTTTCAATTTTAAAGGCGCAAAATGTCCAAAGCCTTTAATCTTGGTCCGATTAAATTTTTTATTCTAATTAAAGTTCATAAAATTCTAAAGAAAATGATGCTCCGATCTTTCATTTCCTCTATTTGTTTATTAATAACTTTTTCACTGAAAGTATGGAAGGGCTAAATTTGGTAGATAACAATTTCACGCCTTATAACTGATTAGGTAGACTTTATATCATTTTTAATGAATGTTTAGGGACTTATAGAATACAAATAATTTTTTTATTATTTAATTTATTTGTTATAAACAAATTTTATAAACAAATTAGCAAATAATCTTATTATCGGTCAAACAAATTTTCTGTTTGATAAAAGCGCTTTATATTAATGTATGAATGATATTCAACGGTAAAACTAATTGAAAAATTTATAACTAACATTGTTATAAACAATTCTTGTGACAAAATATCAAAATTTGAGATTTTTTCCAATTATAATTTCCTTCAATCACCAGAACGACTTCAGGTATTTTTTAAAATAATACATATTTATTAATATTTGATGAAATGTGACTATTTAGATTTTGATAAACACATCATTTAAACAAATTCAAAATTTTAGCCCTTTCACATAAAAATTTTTGTGTTGCACTGTAAATGTTTTGAGCTCAATACTAAATCTTTTGACAACCCACCGATTTGATAACTGATAACATGGATCAGAACTCACTAAAAGTTTGTGGGCCATGGCAGTGTTAGTAGAAAAACAAGAAAACGTGCGTGAATCTAGCTCTCGAATATTCGTCTAGCCTTTATTTCGAGATTCACCTCCTTTTTCGGAAAACTGTGTAATTAGTAAGGGAAAATGTTTCAAAATATCAGCTCCATGCAATAATATCTAATGGACAGTTACAAGCATGTAACACCAAGGGTATAAACGTACGTTTAGTTGTAAGGTCTCTATAGTATATGCAGAAATTTTTTCATTAAGTGAACCCTAGCATGTAGTGTTGACAGTCCATAATTATATAGACTTGATGTCTATAACTTGCATTTGACTCTACCTAATAAATTCATCTATTTAGGTGTAGCTTGACAAATTTAGTAAATCATACTTAATAAAGTTCCAGAAAGAGCCTGGCAAACTTTCTGGTCCAGCATCGCCAAGTTCATATCAGGTTTTATCAAAAAAGTATCAGAATCGCTCTTTACTATTGAGGGCTTCATTTGATTGATTTTGAACATTCATATAGTATTGGCCTGCAATATTATGTTGACGATGGATTTTGCTTCACTACAGAATTGACCGAATCCTCTAAGTAATGTCACAGTCGTTTATTGAAACCGCAAAGATACTATTATCCACAATATCTGGTTCATCTTTCTTCTGCTTGTACGTGCTTTGGCTTGAAGCACCATCACAATCGTATTTCACAATTAAGTTCAAGTTCTGAGGTTTCCTAGGGATTGCGAGATCTTGTAGGTGGTGGAAGGGTTTACGAGCCTCAATGGACTATAGTCCGGAATAGATGACCCAGAGGCGCTGCATCGAAAGGTTTAGCCACTCTGGGGATCTTATGGACTCCGGTCAGTGGGATCTAAGCTAAGGAGTGGTCCTTCCAGGGGGTACTGGAAAAACTCGCTTGAATATCGAGGGCGCCAGTTCTCATGCTCCCGAAGACAAGACGCGATCGCCGTGCCGAGGACTGTACGGCACCAGGGTCAAAAAATTCTTGAACACCCCGGCCTGCAGGGGGTATTTTCTAATTTCCTAGCTTTCCTTGGAACTTTTATTCCTCTGGATGCGGTGCGAAACAATGAGGCTGGCGAAGATCCTGGTGCAACCTGGAGCAACCCCTCAGGCTCATGTTATGGGCAAGAGGAAAAAGGGCTCTAGAGAACCCCTCGCCCCCCCCAAATAGGAAGCTGAAATCGCAGAAGGCTCTGGATACACAGAACCTTACTTTCGCGCAGATGGCTAAAGACGCCTGGTAAGAGTTCTCGTTGCGTCGGGTTATCCTGAAATCTGTTAAGCTGTCAATGATCTGGACAGGTTGAGGGAGGAAATCTCTAAGGAGATGAACGCGTTACCCTGCGAGGAGCAACCACAGATTCAATGAAATCGTCATCAGGTCGGCGGCCATCGTGGTCGAAGCCGCGGATGTCTCGTCGATAGACTGGTTGGCAAAGAGGACTTCTACGTTTAGGCTCAAGAATGGACTACACCTGGAGCTCACATGGACATAATGCCTGAGCTATTAGAACTCAACTCTGAGGACGGATTCGTAAAACGTATATTCCAACTGGCAGGGGTCCAGGTAGAAGGGAATACTGATAAATAGCCCAATAATGAATTTGTTATAAGATTGGGTTAAACAATTATCAAATGTTATCGATTCATAGCAAAAAATAATTGCTAAATAACTAGCTGTTAATTCAGTGAAAAAAGAGGTATCTCATTTATAAATAAATAAAATGAAATAAATTTTGTTCAGATAATTATTGTTTACAATAATAAATTGTTTACTTCCATCAGAATGTTCTTACAACTTTAAAAATTAGTGATTTACAGTTAATTGTATCGAAAAAATTAGGTTTCCAGGTCCAAAAATCGCCAAATAGTGTATTTATTAATTCAGGTGGTTTACATAATAATTAACTTTTGTATGGTAACCAAATATAATACTTCTTTCTTACTTCCAAGTAATATATGATCGATTACATGTGAAAAATTTTATTTATTCCATCAAAAATACCTGATATGGATTCTTTTTTAAATTGCTTTTGAAATAACAAATTATTTCTTGACTTTCATTAATACAACTTAAAAACTCTTTTTGTCCATAACTTGTTCAAATTTAATGCGAATGAAGTGGCGAATTACCGAGTATCCCCACGAAATCATTTTTTAAACAGTTCCACATAGTTGAATTTTGCTCTTTGTTGTTCAAAAACATGCGTTTTTTCTTTGAACCTCTATTCAATTTAATCTCATTAGGCTATTTTTTTATTTTATTTATGATGCTAATAGCGTTAATCGTCTTCTTTCAAACTCTGCCAGAAAATTTAAAAATGATTTAACATTAACAAAATGACAGGCGTTTTTCTGCAAATATTAAAAATCGATTGTCTTTAAAACCCCCCTTTACATTTTTTGTTAATATTTTTCTGAACTGGTACGTTGATAATGAAGATATCTTGTAAGTTTGGTGCTTTCAATATAACTTGTATAGCCAGCATAATTCCTTTTTCTTACAATCCAATTTTTTCATTTTTCTTGAAACAATGACAGGTACGAAAAAATGATAAGATAAAATTTTGCATGTCTATAAAATTTATATGAAAAATGAATCTTGCTCTTTTGTAATATTTTTCAAGGCTAACGAAGAAAAATAAAAAATTACATTTTTAGGGAAAAGATCCTCCCGGCCTCAAAAATAGTTTAACCCGCATGATATTGAATAAGGTGCCTTTCCAGTATTATCATGAACTTTTCAACAATATTTGAAAGAATTAAAAAGGTAGGATTTTTAATAAAATCTTCGAATTTTGAAAAAATGAAAAAATATATTTTCTGGAAAAGCGCACATTATTTATTCTTCTAAAAATGTTTGAAAAATGTTTGCTATTACCAAAAAGGCATCTTATCAGTATCATGCAGGCCAACCCCATTTTTAAGGCCGGGAGATTTTTTTCCCCTTAAAAACATTATTTTTTATTTTTCCTCGTAAACTATGAAAAATATCGCAAAATACATATTTCTGAAATTTTCGAAAGTTCTTTAAATGAAGCCTAGGCAGAGATAACGTTGGGTGAAAAAAACTGTTCTTCTGAACTCCTAGTCTGAATTATGAGCATACATATATTTCTTTATTTACATACTTTGTACACTGTTAGAAAAACCTGTATGAGGCTGAATATACATGTGTAATGAGCCAATATGCACTACCGCGACTGAAATGTAACATACATTGGTGTAGTGGATGCAATATATGTACATGTTTATTATATTTAATATACAGGTCGTTATAGTAATGTGGGTGAAAACTCAACGTTCTTTTATTTCTTCATAAATTGTAAAATATTCTCAATTAAATTAATGATCTAGATTTCGTCCACTTATTTATTATTTATACAGTCTGTCAAGTTAAAGCGTGGGTGGCTTTACTCGCAGTCGGTAAGGTGTATCGACATGATTTTGGTGTCAAAATATTAAGAAGAGCTCC
>NC_046663.1:76692654-76701747 GCF_010883055.1 Belonocnema kinseyi
TTGCACCCGCTTCCAGCGAAATCGCGGTAAAATTTCAGTCACAACCACGTCTCACGACCGTGAGATAGGTGGTTACAGTCTGTAAAGGAATCAACACGACGATACAGCAAAAGCCTCTTGCACCCTAAGAACACGGAGCGACCTAAGGACAATCACTTTCTGCATTTTTCCCGCAAGTATTCTGGCATGTTGTTGACACGCAGATATGCTTTTTAGGCCATTCGCAAGTGAAAGCTTGGCACCTCCAAGAGCGCCGATGATAAGGACGATCAATTTAACAGAATATTCCGGGTACAATCGTTGCAACTCCCTTATAAGGTCTCGATACCTCTATTTCTTTTCATTCTCCTTGGTTATGATGTTTTTGTCAGCTGGTGCCGAAAATTCGATAACGAACATGGTTCGCTTGTCGAAGTCAAGAAGAACCATGTGAGGTCTCGAGTGAGCAACAGAAACAATTGTCGAGAATATAAAGTTTCAGTATATGCGGCACTTTCCATTCTCGACAATTGACTCAATTTCCCTAGGAGCATTGAGAGGAGCGATATTAATGTTAATGCCATAGGAGTGACAGAATTGTGACAGAGAGTGACAGAGATGTCTTAGTGCCGCATTGTGCCTTTAAATGTAGGTCGTTCCCGCGTGAGTTGGGCAACTAGATAGTATGTGAGCTAAATGCTCGGGGTGTGCATGGCACGCCCTGCAGCTATCATCGGGAATGTCTTGGCTCAAAATGTGGCGACGGTATTTTAAGGTGGAAATGACACCGCCTTGGCATGCAAAAATGAAACCCTCCGTACCATACTCCAATCCCGGTGATTTAAGGAAAGCAAACGTTAGCTCACAAGACATTAACTGATCCTTCACATTTCTGTGGAAGATACCGTGCATCCTCTTATCGAGGATGTGTTCATGAAAGTTTTTCTCTTGTGCTTTCTTAATCCGAATTTTCAGGAGTGAGTACTCGAGATAGATAAGATTTGATGCATTTTGCTCACCCCTAATACTGTAGTCAAGTCCGAGTGTTTGTACCTTGTCTCAATGTATGTAAACAGTATATTCCATGATGATCTGCGATGTGCCCGCATATTGTGGTAGTGATTTTTTTTAAATGCATTCTTCAAACAAATTCTAGAAAAATGTGCGTGACATTTCCTTCTATCTCGCCCTCTTTTTGAAAACTTTGCAAAAATATTTGTCAAATCCCATGAAATTTACTTTTCTTCTTTTTTATACATTATGTGCGCCCTAAGTGTTTTCATGACTTCCATTAATTACAATTATTCCGCCTTTATATTTAAAAAAAATATACATACTATTTAAAATTATTTACAACTATTCAAATATAATTTTATATCTTGATCCTTGTTTCTATTTCCTTCGATAACGCAAATTTAGAACGTGTTAGCTAACGAGTGAGCGATCAAACGATCGACAGCGACATTGCAAGCGAGAGAGATAGAGTGATAACGCAAACTTATCTTAGGCTACTTATGATATTAGATAACCATTACTTACAATTTATAGGGTTATAATCTAATGGACTTCCGTTTTCTTCTTCTTTCACTTTTCTTGTAACTCCATTTTGCCATTTTTTTCACATGCATTCTTTCATTCTTTCCCGTTCAGTCCTCTAGCACCCTCCGAATCCTTAATCTATTCTTTCCTCAGTTTATCCTCTTTCAGAATCTTTACCACATTCTCCTGTCTGTCTTCTTCATCTTGCATTCTTTTCCTACATCTTTCCCATACATGCCCCCATGTTTCCTCCCCCCGGGGGCAATGTTCTGCATTTTCTGTTCTCTTCTTTTTCCCAATACATACCCTCCCTTACCTAACCTCTATTAATTTTTTCCCCTTTGTTTTTTCCAATTCTTCATAGCTTACACCAGTCCCATCTTCTATGTTTCTAACATTAAAGAACTACCTCCTTTCATCTTTCCTTCTTGTTAATTCTATGGCCCTCCCTTTCCTCTCTTCTACCTGCATCAAACACTTTCTCGCTAACTCACTTCTCTTTCCCTTCCACAGCTCCTTCTCAAATTTCCATGCCCTCTTCCCCGCTCTATTGCTTAATTTATCCCTTTGTGCTTCTTCTCTCCACATTTATCTTAGAGTCCTCCAGTCTACCTCTAGTGTCCACCTTATATTCCTTTCTTGTAAGCTCTTAATATATTTCCTTTCTTTCCAAACATCTTCTCCTTCTTTCTTCTTTAACCTTCTTTTTCCTATTCCCCATACAGTTTTATTATACCTGCTGCCTTCCTTTATCCTTTATAGTATATGAGCTATATGATCTCCATTCGTTTGCAAGATATATCTCAAATATTTTAACTGTTTTACTTCTTCTAACTTTATGGCCTTCCATCTCCCCATCCATTATTTTTTCCTGCCTCCTCCTTTTCTAAATTTAATTATTTTTGTCTTTTCTAAATTTAAATTAAACTTTCTCCCATCTAAGTATTTCTTTAAACCTGTAATTAAGCCCGCCATCCCTTCTTTATCCTCTGCCATCAACACTATCTCGTCTGCGTATGCCAGTGTATATATTTTTTCCTCCTCTATACTAACTTCTCCCCAACCTTTTCTTCTCATATCTTCTTTAAAGTCTAATATTAATATATTAAATAAAAGTAGGCTCAGAGGACAGTCTTGCCTGATTACCTTCACTCTGCTTTTTGTCTGTTTAAAAATTTCCCATATTTTCTTTAATGATTTATCTTTTAAACCCCTTTTGTTATCCCAACTTTTTCTATTATGCCAAAGTATAATGAGTTAAATGCCGCTTTTATGATAAAGAACCTTGCTATCATTGCCCCTTCTTCACTACTAATCTTCTTATTTATTAGATAATTCATCAATTAAATGTTCTCCATAACCCTAATTCATTTTCTAAGCCCTAGCTGATTCGATAGCCCTATATGTTTCCCACATCTTCTTTCTTCAATCTCTCCTGGAAAAAAGTTACATAAACCTTATAAAGTGTTGGCATCAACGTCACATCCATATAATCTTTAACCTTTTCTCCTTTGCCTTATTTCTATAACTCTGGTCACCACTCTCCTCTCCATACTCCATACATATTATCAATGCCCCTTTCTTTATTCCGGCTTTCTATATTTCCATACTTCATTTGGAATCTCATATATACCAGGTGCCTTTCCATCTTTCATTATTCCTAACACCTTTACTATTTCATTTTCCTCCTTGTCTGGCTTTTCCCTCTACTCCTCTAAGAAAATCAAAAAAATATTTTTTTCCATTCTACCTTTTAATTATCTTGGTTTACTCTTTTTTTTCCTATTAATTTCGTTTCAAACCTCTTCTTTCATCCTAGCCATCTCTGCCTCTTTCTCAAACCTTTTATTCTTTTCGTCTTTATTTTGATCACACAACTCAATATTCTTTTTTCTCTCCTATATTCTTCTCCATTACTTTTTATTTCCTATATTTTCTTAATTCTCTTCTTTTTTTCTTTACAATCATTATCCCACCCACTTCTAGTCCCTACTTAAGTAACTTCATTTTTGCTTGTACACTCTAATCCACTTTTTATTTTTCCTATTATGTTTATAACCTACTAGACCATAATTCCTCTCCTATTTTGATATTTCTGACCTTTTCCCAACACCATTATTTTTCTTGTCGTTAAACAATACCGAAAGTGGTCCGAATCAATATAATATACTACCTCTAGGTTCTTAACCTTCTCTTTTACCTTATCTTCCAGTATCACATAATCAATTACCGTTTCCTTTTCTCTTTCTGGAATGGAAGCTTCTAATGTGTCCCCTAAGGGTTTACATTTTTCTTACACCTTCTCTATTCCTTTACACACCTTGCACACACTTACTTGGTGGTGGAAGGGGGACCTACAGTTTAAGGTGGGTTCCGAACCACCAAGAGCAACAGCCTTAAGTACTTAGAGAAAACCTTTTTTTCTAGAGGTACCGGTCCCACGACTCTCCGGAGATGAACAACTCCCTTGCTAGGCTAGTGTTCACCGCATGGGCCACCGAGACTCTTCCAGAGTGCGAGGCGGAAATCTAACCCGCAAGCCGAAGGAGTGGATCCAAAGCCTACACTTTAGCCCCCACGACCATCGTCCCACTTTCCTTTTCTCTTTCTGAGCATGTATATTCTTTTTTCTCGTCTCATTCTTATAAGCTTAATCTCTTCTTTTATTTCTTTCATCTTCTCTGCTTGCTCCTGCATATCACAGTTTACACTCAACCCCACTATCTTCTACTTCTCTCCATCCATCTTTACCTCGTTTCTCATATCTTTTTGCTTCTAACTATTTCTTATTTTCCTATCTCCAGTTCATTCCTCTCCCAATTTCCTGGCACTTCATTTCTTACTATCTCTCCCCTTCCTTGATCCCAATCTCACCATTCTCCATCTATCTGTATTCTCCCATACTTAACCCATCTTCTTCTTCACTTTTTTCATTCCTTTCCTGCTATTTTCCTTAACTTATACTGCATCTTCTGTCAAATATACTGCAGGTCAAATCGCCCTCTATTCTCTACGAGCTTTCATATAGCATTCTTTTCTCTGTGATCACTTTCCTCTTATGTTTCCATTTATTTAGTTTTACCAGTACCATTCTCTTCGCTCTCAGCTCTTCCCTTCCTATACCTCGCACTTTATTTATCTCTACATTATCATTAATCCTTTTCAGTAATTCTTCTACTCCCTCCTTCAGCTCCTACGCCTCTAATCTTATACCCTCTCTGTCATTATGTTTCTTTTTATGTCTTCCCTCTCTTTTTTTCTATTCTTTGTAATATTTTTTCTCAGCCTTTTCTTCTCCGTATTCACATTATCGCTCCCTCGAAACTCCTGGTGCGAACTTTATATTTTCTTATCTTACTTTGCATTTCCTCTACCTTTTTATTATTATCTTCCTGCTTCTCTAGTTTTTGTAACAATGACTGCATCCTCGTCTCTGACTGTTCCCGGACTTCTTCCCATTTATTTATTTCTTTCCTAAGTTTAGCTATTTCCCGCTTGATTTCTTTCCTTATTTTCTCTCCCATGTTTTCCTGCTTTTCTTCATAAATCCCCATTATATCTATTATAACTTCGCCAATTCCTGCCAATCTTTCCTATTTTATTAGATCTTTAGTTTGATCTGTGTTTCCTTCAGTTTCGTTACTATTCTCACCCTTCTCTACAAAACTATGCTTTTCGGGCGGCGACCTGAACATTTTTGGATATTTCAAGCTTGAACCTACATATATCGTCCTTTTCTTCACTGCTGCTCCTCTTCCCTCCTCCTCTCTTCCTTCTGATATAATCCTCAATCGATCCCACGCTTTTTGCTCTCAGTCTTTCCTTTCCTGCCGTTTTCCTCTACTTTTTCCTTTTATTTATTTCTTTGATCTCCCCTTTCAGAGTACTATAAACTTCCTGCTCTAAATCCGTTTTTTCCTTGATGTTACTTTCTCCGATAGATATGCATCAAATTAAAACGCTCCTGCCTTCTATCCTTCCCTGTCTCTATCGTCGCGTTCTAGTACCTAGCTTACCTTTCAGCGTCTCTACCGTACCCTGCTACTACTAAACCGAGTAATCTACTGCTCCCACCCTGTCACTAATCTCCAACAAACCTATCCTGAACTTCCACACAAATCTGTCTCAATGCTCAAAAATATCTTAATCCCCTTGTCAATCTTACAATCCCTTAATCAATCTCTCACAAACAAACCCATCTGCATACTTCCACAATCCACTCAACTCAAATTTTACCTTTAATATCAGAAGAACTTAGCATCAACAATTCTTACTGCCTTACACTTTCATGCCGGAAACAAGAGCCCGTTTATTTTTTTAACAATGCAATTTAATGGTATTATAAAAGAAAAAGAAAAAAATAAGTCAACACTTCCAACAACTTTCACATCAAACGTTTTTAATTTAAGTCTGTATTTTTTATGACACGCATTTTAGCTTGTGGTTTAAAAAATGTATTATTTAGATATGCGGACGAAAAAATCGACTGAAATTGTTTAATTTTTTAGCCTTCACACTTAAGAAAAGGGTTGATAACAAGGTGACTCAATTTTTTTTTTAATTCTTTATGCAAAAAACCTAGTCTGTCCTGCATTTTCGGTGTTTCGATGCAATCTTCATAGTGATTTCGTAATTTAATTATACAAAATTATGCAAAAGTAATAATTAATCATAAATAAAAACTAAAAGTCAAGATCTTCATTGTTGCAATTGTTTTGGTACAATTTTATTGACTGTATAAAAATGCATGCTTCACTTCAAAGGCGAATATTTGTACTGGGAAAACACCTAACACTTTTGATGATGTAACTAACATTTTTTTATTAAAAATATTTTCTCTGTGTTAAAATTAGAGCATTTAGACAAATACTTACCAGCTTAATATAAGAAAGAAAATAGCTAGGAATAATATTATAATAATTAAAAGACAATACTTAGATTTTGAATTTTCAAAAACAAGTATATATGGGGCACTATTTATGAAGCGAACCCACATAAAAAGTGGAGGTTTTCTGATCGCATTCAAGTTTTGGAAAAATGTGTTCCTATTGGATGGGCATGCATGGATAAAATGTTACCATTAAGACAAATATTTACCGAGAGAAGGGAAATGACATTTTCGGATTTTTCCTAGGTTCACTGTAAAAAAGGGATTATTTCAGGGCTCTGGCGATTTGTAACACTTTAAAGACAGATTTAAAGAGTATAATTTTCTCTTGATTTCATCAATTTGAAGACATATCACGAACTTTTACTTTTATAAATTGTAGGAACTTAATTTTAGGATTCAAAGTCATCTACTATTTTAAAAGGCTGTTTTTTGATTATCGTAAAAACAGTTTCTGCTGAGATATTTGAAAAAAATTTCTTGTGATTCGAATTTTTTGAGAATTTATAGTCCGTCGTAATTTAGATTACAGACGAATTTATTTTATCGACTTATAAAAACGAATAATATAGGATTATAAATGCACGAGCTACTATATTAAAATGACAAACTTCAGTTCTTTGATCGGAAAATAACAGGGGACTTATTTTCTCAACGAAATTATTTCTTAATTCTAAGTTTTAATAGCAAAACTTAAAAGGAAGAGATCAACTTTTCAAACCGCTTATGTGTGCGACTATATGTGTAAGTCGCCGTGTGTGAATTTTTCCTTAATAAGTATAACAAATGAAGATTATATAACAATAATTTAGAAAAACTTTTTTTAAGAGGAATATCGCTTTTTGGATTTCAGAAACTGTAGTTTAGAATTCATATTTCATATGTAAGAGCGTTTAAATAACTTGTGCACTAAATTTTCAACGAATGTGGCTTAGTGTCTCCAAGATTCTATTTCAATGCTACATGCTTTTCAGATAATGATTAATAATTTCCTTGAATACGCTCATATATAATAAGATATTTCAGCTAAGAAATTTGCTTATCTAAATTTTTCAAAATTTTTTAGCTTCTTTTGGCCTCATATGATTTAAAAAAAGATCAACATGAAATGTCTAAGTTTTAATGTAATGATTTTTTCTACACATTTTTATAGATATGAAATAGGGTTATAGGAATAACAGGTGATATTGACTGATTAAAAAGTCTCTTTAGGTGCAAAACTCAAGGGTCAAGGCAGCTCAAACACTACTTTTGATTAATGCTTTAAATATAAAACCACACAAATTCACTGAAAAAGAACAAATATGAATAAATTAAAAAATCATTCTAACAATAGTAAGACATCCCTTAAACCAAATTAGCCTCAACTATTAAGTAAAAATTGGTTTAGATATGACGATTTTATTGTTACTTCATGACGCGCTCCATATTTGTTTTTTTTTATTTCAGTTAAAAAATTACACATTGAGAGACCTTTAAATCATTTTTATATACGCCTAACCTTCGCAGCTTACTTGACATGTGTAGGCAAATACTATATAAGATAATGATAATGACAAATGTAATCATTCTCCAAGAATCCAGTTCTTGGCAGGCGTCATTATTCACACGTTTTTGTTTCGAAAGAATTTTCATTGAAAAAAATTGACCCTCAAAAACCAGTTTTCAAGATGATGGGAAAAGTGTTATTTGCTTTCTTACTACTAGGTAAAGAACTCTATTTACAATATGGACTAAAGACTAATGATTGAAAACTGATTAAAAATAAATTAAATAAATAAACAATAGGTTTAATATTACTTCAAATGATTGGAAACTTATTTATAGCTTTGATAACATAAAAATGGTATTTTATAACGTTTCGAGTTTCCAGCCATCATTTATGTTTCTTTCCCGCCCTTTTACTTTTCATCTAAAGCAGATATACTGCTTCCTTAGTTAAAAAATAAGAAAAAAAAATTATTTAAAGAAACGCAGCTATGAAGCTTCATTTAGCTCAGATGTAAATAATTTATATCGTTTTATAATAAAGATGATTCCAACTTATATAAAATTTAATTTTAAATCAACCAATAATTATATAAATATGTTTTTTTTTAAGTTATTACAGCTTTTTTCTCGGGCACCTTTTCGGAAAACCCCACCAACAACGGCAAAATCAGCATAAGGGTGAGTTTAACTTTTGATTAAAGTTTTTAAAAATATCTCTTAATATATATATATATATAATACAAGATGTCTTCCTTTTTCGCATTTAAGAAATTAAAATTTTGTTACCATAGAAATGTAGGGTGCTTTCTGACTTTTTTGACTAAAATAAGTAAGTAACATTAAAAAGTAGTTTACGCTGTTTTACACGGGTTGCGATTAAAGATTAAAGGTTAAGTTAAAGATAAAAATATACTTCCGGAATAATAAGCACTTGGATACGGATACATAAAGTTTAATGTAAAAAAGTGATCAAATTCCGAGAAAATCGACAGGGAATTTTAAGAAAAAAGATTCGTGGGTTTTTAAAATTGGCTTCGGATATCGATTAAAAAGCGAATGTTCACTTTTTCTAAAAATAAAAAGCCTTGCTCCCTAGATATATACCAGGTGTATACATATGAAACCGGTATTTTTTCAAGAAAAAAACACATTTATTTCAAGAGAATGATAACAAATATTTTATTCAAAGTATGCGC
>NC_046663.1:76701847-76709316 GCF_010883055.1 Belonocnema kinseyi
ACGCCAATTAGCACAAATGGTAAGTTCCGACAGTGCCTACAAGTGTGCCTACTGGCCGCTAAATGGCAATACCGGTTTCATATGTATACACCTGGTAGATGCCGAATAAGAATATAAATTGGTTGATCCAAAACTGTATCCTATCCCGAAAAAAGAACAAATTTAATTTTTCCATTCAATTACAATTATTACAAGATTTTTTAATGCTTATATGTTGTGATCTTTTTAAAATTTGATATTCAATAAACCTATTTTTTATAAAAATTTTAATTTTCTAGGTCTGTACTGCTGCCACTCTTCAAATAATACTTCCAATAATTACAATTATATTTATTTCAGAATGCTTGGAACCGCCTTATGTGTAAAACTCTATGCCGTGTAAGTAAACTGAATTTAAAGTAGCATTTCTTGTATTTGGCAACTATCTGTTTTTCCAAAAATCTTAAACTAGAAACAACTATTTTTTCAGTACTCTGACAAGAACCCGATTTGTGCATACAATTCTGGACAGTATATGAGTTTAGGTAAACAAACATACGATTGCCTGAGAAGAAACTGCGGTGGAGGTAATTTTTTGAATATCTTAAAATGCCGCTTTTAAAAATGGTTTACTATTAAATGGATAAAGTTTAATATTTATCAAGTTCGAATGCCTTTAAAATGAAATTTGTAACATTTAAAATGTTGAGCATGAATTACTTTAATTTGGGAAATTTATTTAAATTTTAAATATTTATAATAAGTATTAATTACTGTTTCAGGTGGAAATTTTCTACATCCTGGACGATGCGATAACCCAGGTTTTGCTCGGTATGGACCTTATTAACTTCTTAAGATGGGAAGTTCATACACGTGTAACGATGCGATCACCCATGTCGGTCTTAGTTTGCACCTAAATCCAAAATCACGTGGTGGTGCTGAATATAATTGCTGGAAACATATTTTTATCCACTACCACATAATAAAAATTTTTTGCGGCAGAGAATTTTAAATTACGTCACTCGAAGAACATTTTGAACTTCTGAAGGAGGAATATATGTATAAATATTAGGGTGGCTCAAAACCATTAAAGTCCCTTTGATTTGAAGGCTCATCCCTAAAAAACTTTCATTTAGTGAAAATAGAACCGTACATTTTTTTAAATGTCGCGAACAGAGAGATCTTGTATCCCACATGTGATCTAAGAATTTGTTCTGATGAAGTGATAAAATGAAAAAGTATCGGAAAGTTGAAAAATCTCTGCCAGAAATTAAAAGAACACCCCTTTTTGAAAGAAAAAACAATCACCATATCTCACCAATAAATATTTTTTTAATTTTCTTTATTATGTTGCTTAAAAGCTACGAAATATTTGCATTAGAGACTGCAAAAAAATCGAAAAAAACGTTAAACAGGGGTGTTTTTAATTTCTGAGGGTGGTTTTTCAACATATCTATACTTTTTAAATTTATTTCATTTTCTGACTACTTTCTATGATATAAAGGCAAAACTAGAATTTATTAATCAAACTTGTAAGAAACTACGATTGTTTTCACGGTTGAAGGTTGTTTAACTTTAATTTTTTGAGCCAGCCTGCTCAACATGTAATATAAGTAATAAAACACTTCTCTTTTATAATTTCGAATGTTTTACAATCTGCCTCCCTTTCATTTTCAATTGATATTAGTGCAAGCTTAATTAGAGTTTAACTTAATAGTATAATTGAGTAATATTTGGTATTAAGTATTATTTGTGACTAACAAGAAAATTTCTTCTTTGCAAATTAAAATTGTAATCCTAAATAGTTCGATGTCAGCCTAAATTCTTATTATGAACTTAGTAAGTATTTTAAAATAATTTTCTTAGTTTGAATACTTTATTCATTCTTTTAATAACTCTCATTGAGCTTCAAACTTTTAAAAAATCCATAGAAATTTTAGAAAAATATTCAGATTTAATAACTACGCTTGAGGAAAATTAATCTTTTTCATGATCCGGAGAATGGAAACAATGTTTGCGATTTGATTACGTATTCGTAACATAGATAAATATTTAAATTATCACTGTTTTTGCAATACCCTCTTATAAAATTAGCCAAATTGATAATGTTATGGTTTATTCGTCGCAGAATGTCAATATAATATTTCAACCTGTTACTGTACATACAGACATGCTTTTCGTCATCAATAAGACAACGGTCTTTTTAATCGAGAATATTTTGCTTTAATTTAGAACAAAATTATATTTTCTATTTTTAAATATTTGCTATTCAGATTGAACCTTCTGAACCCAAAACAAAAGGTTTATACGTCTTTATTAGGGTGGTCAAAAAAAGTCTCTTTGAACTACGTACCTGCAGCACACCAAATATGATCCAAAAAATTTTAAAAATACATTGTAACGTATTATTATTAATTTTTAAAAATTTCTGTAGCCATTTTTATACAAATAATTACTATTAGGTAATTTGAATATTGCCCATGGCATTATAAACAAAGTTTCATTGATTGAATAAATGTATCTCATTTACGCAATTGATTATTCCAAACAAATATAAAAAATGATCAAATTTTCTGATTTAATTCAGCTAAAAGCTTTATGCTATTGTTTATGCAATTAATTATTGTTTTTTTTAATTTCCTTTGCATTAAGTATGAATGGTTTACATATTTTTTGGCGTAATATATTGAATAAATCATAAAAGTCACGATAAAAATTAAATAATAGAAGTGTATTATTGCATTCTTGATATTTTTATAATCTTTACTATTATTAATCATAAACAAGTACATTCACTAATGCAAATTTTCATTCAAGTTTCAACATTTTCTCTCAACGAAGTGCTACATTATAGGTCATTTATAGTAATTAAATTGATTTATAATTATTTAAATAATAAAAAGTATAAGACAAGCCAATTTTGAAATTGCAGTAGTGAATAATACTGCTGAAGGTGGTTTTAAATTAATGTCGGACATTTAACTGTTTGATAATGAGAAATGAGGATTCAAAACAGTACATACTAAAATTAATAAAAAAATACAGAAAACAGTTTCCAGATATCAGAAAGTAAGCATTGTCTTTGGCCAAGAAATAGTTCTTTTCTTATCAGCGTTGGCATTAGAATGAATATATGTTTAATAAATTTAGATTATATTTCATTATAGCATTCGATAGTCTGTTATGAATATAAAGCTGACAGACTCGAACACACAAAAAATATATATGATATATATTTACAAAATAATTCTATGGGTTATATTTTATATTGATAATCTACATTTTCTAATAGAAAACGGCTTAAACGAAGAAAAATTGTTTAAACAATGAAATTACGCTTCTAACGGAATTTACTATTTCGTAAGATCATTCAATATTATATTTAATTTAGAAAATATGATGTTTTAAATACTTTTGGGAAAATATTTCTTTAAAAAAATTATATTTGTTTAAGCAAATAAAAAATGGTCACTATATTTTTTCTATACACTATACAATAAGAAAAACGATGTATGTATTATGTTATCATGTATATATTTTGTTTCAGTTTTTGAAGCTATCGAAAAAAAATTGCTGGAGCAAACGAAATTTTTCTAAATAGAGATTTTTCAAAAATTGTAAAATATGTATCAACATTTTAATTATTCAACTAAAAGTAACATTGTATACTTTTATATTATTATTTTTCTATTATTGATGTGGGCGAAGCACAAATTATCACGAAGTATTAAGATCCTCCAATCACAGATAAATGAAATTGCGACATCTTTCTTGAATCCTTTACTGTATCAAACTTGATTGATGAAATATGAGTAAAAAGTCTGGTGTTAAAATACGTTGATGTAAAAGTTTATTTAAATGAATATATAACTTTTTAATAGATTAAATTCCCAGGACGTTAACATTCAAACACTTTTAACATTCGTACCCTACATAATTCACTTTCATTATGTTTATGAAGTTCAATGAAATTACATATAGACCATGCTTACGGCCACGTCTGATTGCGTTATGACTTGAAACTCTGTACTCACAAATAAAAACTTATAACTAAGTTTCATTCATCTCAATTTTTCATTCATAAACTCACTTAAGTAAACATAAAAAACTATTATTTGCAGAAAACTCATATCCCGAGTAAAAATACTTCGACTTGAGTTCGACTTGATTATGTCTTTAGTTCGGCTCCAAGACATCGATGTCTGGTTGCGTCTCAAAATTGAGTCGAGACATAGGCCTTCGTCTTACTTTTATGGCCACGACAGGTAAAACGGCGTTTACTTGTCTTAAGTTGAGCCTTGTCTTAGCTAAAACGACGTTTACTTGACTCAAGACGAGCCTTGTCTTGGCTGAGATGATCGAACCTTTTTTGGCATATAAATGAGACTAAAACTGATGAATGAAAAGAACGAGTATAACTCTTGCAAATTTTCTTTAAAAAAAATAAAAATTGTAATTTTCCAGAAGGATCTCCTAAGCCGTTAGAAATACGTGAAAACAAACAACATTTTCGGTATCATCGTCAAACATGTATAATAAAAATAAACATCCGTAAATAAGTTGATTGAATATATATATATGTATTGCATAAAAATATACAAGATTGTTCAACCATTAACAAAGATAGCTTTTATGACTGTTTCAATTACCCTTTTTGTTAGGGCAGGTACACCCTCGAAGTTGCAAGCCGCACGTGTTGGAGTCATAAAAATTCGACTCAAGAGATAAAGTTATGCCTTCAAGACATAAAAACTGATCTCCAAGACAGAAATTGAAGCCTGGTTACTTCTCAAAACTGAGGCATGCTCAAGTCGAACTTTTAGACTTCATCATCTCTTGATTGATGACAATTCAAGTCGAACTCAAGTCGAAGCATTTTTATTCTGGATTCTTTTAATATTCGTCCTGTACTAATAACTCACTGCATTAATGTAATATAAACAAGCTCAAAAAGCAATAAAAAAAAGCTGAAACTTCTAAGGTGGCTGAAGGTAAATATTTATTTTGAATATCTGTTTAAAAAAATCAAACTTGTAATGCAATGGCAACTGTTCTTCTCGCGCTTTGCGCTCGATAATGTATTTACCTCGAGCTAGGCGCTTGGTCTTTGTGCACATACTTTTTAAAACAAAAGGTAAAAACATCAACAATAGTAATTTAGTGATTGTGAATTTTCTATTGTTAAAGCTTCTTCGGCTTTAACGAATGCATTCTTATCACATATCTCTTCTTCGCACTTGAGTTTGTCCCTGAAATTGCATATCATTTGCCTTAATGTATATTATAACAATTGATAACATACATGTTCATTAAAACGAACTTAGATTTATTGTCTCGTTTAATACAAAATGCACATTCATTAAAAAAAATTTTGTTAATTAACATTTTAGCGCAACTTCTGTCGGGTTTCATAAACTGAATTCCCTCATTTCCGATGTTACTTTTATGATATAGAATTTAAAATTATGGTCTACAAAGTAGCTTTGCCGTTTTTCAACTTTTACATTATATCCCTAACCTTCGTGATCCAGACTTTGTCAATTGAATTTTCTACTGCATCGTGTTCTACATCGCAGTTATGCTGCCCTATTGCTTTGTATCCAAATAATTCACTAAAAGAGTTTCTCAAAGCGTCTAGGGTAGACACTCTATTTACAACGACAGTCCCGTGAAACTTCGATTAATGAGGGACGTAGGGGGGGGGGGGTATTAGTTTCAACCGAGAGTCATAGTTGGTCAGTGTTTTATGAGAAGTTCACTAACCTGCAGCACGTTGTGCTAGATGGGAGTTCATATGGTCTCATTTTCACATTCCCGGCCCTTCTTCAGTTATTTTGAGATTCTTTGACATACTCTGAAATAGGTAAATAAAAGAATGTAATTTTTGGATTTTCCTTTATTTTTTAAGATTTCAAGATTTGAATTTTCAATTTTTGAAGAAAATAAAAAAAATCTTTATGATAATCTTGTAGGGCATTTAAAAATCACCATTTATCTTGTATCGAATTTTCGTATGTTTTTTAGAATTTTCTAAATGATATAACTCTGGTAATTTTTGGTTTTGTGAAAAAAGTGATGTAGATAAATTGTTTGTCTTTTTCAATACTATGAATACAAATCTCATACCTTTTCTGACGAGAATGTAAAAGTGAATTAATTGGTCATGAATAATTTTATGATAGTTCTGTTTTTTGTTTTAATCGTCAAAAATAGCATTACAAGCATACACACTTTAAATTTGTAGAATTACACACACGAGACGAAAAATAAATTAAAAGACAAAAGTTGTGATGACAATGTGCCCACGCAGCGGGCAGATTTTTTATTGACTGTTAATTATGTTATTAACTATTAAACTTACTTATCTTTACTTATCTTTTTCCGTATTTTGCAGATTGAATAAAAAATTTAATTTTTGAATTTTCCATTATTTTTTATGCTGTTAAAATTTGACTTTTCGATTTTTCAAGAAAATTCAATTAATTTTTATCATTATCTTGTAGGGCTTTCAAAAATCCCAGTTTTTCTATTCTTTACTTTTTTTATATCGTGCGTGATTTGGCTTAAAATATTAATTTTTGTGTGTTTTTTGGAATTTCGTGAATGAGGTAACTGATCATTTTTAAATTCTGAAAAAACTGATTTTAGCAATATTCAAAATGCGTTTACTTTCTAAATTTTCATCCAAAATGGCTGACTAACTATTTTGACCTTTAGTTTAGGAAACTAAAAGAAGGTTCCAAAGGCTAATCTAAGAGATTAATTATTTCAAAAGTTATCGCGCACACAAATAGACAGAAGAACACAAATGCATGCATACAAACAGACACATTCACCTCCATTTTTTGCACAAATTTAATATCATCTCTAATGAGAATGTAAAGAAACCACTAAAACTCTTAAAAATGACTCAAAATACGTATTTGTTTATAAAAGGTATTAATAGCGATTAGAAAGTTGTCATAAAATTAGAATATAGTTTACTGAAGCATCACTGTTAATTAAAACAAACCATATTTAAAAACAACGTTCGTCAAACTCTTTAAAATTGCTATAACTGTGCATTTTTTTGTAAAATTTGTTTGTAGAAACCCTACGTTTTATGAAATGGTAATATAGTCTACTCTGGTATCACTAGTCAGCGTAACGAAGTAAGTTCTATAAAAGAGTAAGTAAAACTTTTAAAAGGTTTCAAGTTGCGTCTTCATGTATAACATTTTTCCATAACAATCTCAAAATTGTCACGAAATTACAGTTTCTTAAATTATGCATTTTTTAATTAAATTTGCTCATAATAACAAATATATTTATTTTTGTTTTGTTCAAATATTTGTATGTTACATTAAATTGGATTGAAATATATAATGGCTCAATAAACATCCATCTAAAAATCACCTACCATTTTTATAATAATAGATTTTTGCAATAAATGAATTGAATTACCTGTATATAATAATAATAATATAATTAATTTATTTATTATTATTATT
>NC_046663.1:76709416-76713739 GCF_010883055.1 Belonocnema kinseyi
TATATTAGCTCTGTAATTGTTTTTTTTGCTGTTAAGTAGTCTTGTGACCAAATAATATCACGTGTATAGTAAAACTAGTGGTTCGAACTTCTATGTGCGCCGTTAGATACAAAGACTTGTACTGCATCACAGAAATACTCTAACGAGTAAGTGAATAGGTCAGTTTAAACTGTTCAAACGAAATTACTTGAGGGTCAATTTGAGAAGACTCGGAAAAGCATTAGCGATCTCTTTACGACGGGAATCCACGTCAGTGGATGCTGGCATCAGAAGGACCGCTCTTGCCACCTTAGCCTGGATAGACAGGATGCCAGATGTCCGAGAGGGTGGGACTCACTTTGCTCTGCAAAGAGGTCCACGTCATTCAATGTGTCATTATCGACGGCCTGACACCCGAGAGTTATATTTCTGGAACGCTGAAAACAACGAAATACACCGAGATCTAACCCAACGAAGATGCTCGGATTCGGTGAACTTCCTTGATAATAAACACGGATAGCCTGAGCGCCAGTGGTGATTCTCACGAGATTTTAGTCACGTCAGCCCCCACTCCCTCATAATGTTTGATTTTCTGTTAGCCTTCTGAACTACGCCGCAAATTTGTTTGGACGGAGACGCGGCATCCAACGAAAAGTTTGTTACGAATTGATATAAGCGAGTAATGAACAATTAAACCATGCTGGTAGGAGGAGGGGGGTTGACAAGATTTTAACATAATAACCTTTTTTAATTTCATTATTGCTATCCATCATAGGTTCAAATGCGCTCAAATGTGTCTCTAATAAAAAATGTTGGCGTGAGTGTCGAATCTCCAACAGTTATACGAAATTAAAAACTGCGGACATAGAGTACTTCGCCATTTAATATGCTCATATGCAGCATAAAATTTTTCTGTTTCAAAATGAAGTCCATAATACCTTTGAAAGAGATGACCACTTAACAAATAATGTTTTTAATCTGCGGCTCTAAATGACTTTTCGTATAGGACTTCAAATGCTCTTATATGTTCTATTTTTAATATTAACAAAAAACATAGTAACCATCGCTTTCATTAATACTTATCGTCGATCCACTCCACGCTGATAGCACTAAATAGCATTACTTCCATTATTAAAATCAATAATAGGCTTTTTTAGATAGAATTGCAAATGAACATATATGCGCTACCTTAAGAATTAACAAAAAACTATACTCAACCCTCTCATTAAGACTTATCGTCGATCCACCCCACGTTGATAGCACTTAACGACTCTAATTTCGACAACAAAGTCGATAACTGGCTTTTCGTATCAGATTTCAAATGCACTCATTCGCGTCACTTTCAAAATTAACAAAAAACTAGAATCAACTCTCTCATTTCAACTGATCATCGATCCACCCTACACTGGCAGCATCAGGTGACTAGTTGGCCATATTAAGGTTTAATGGATTAGCATGGGTAGAAAAGGATAGATTTGGACACGATATTCATTGCGGTTAAATTCTCGAGTAAATTCAATAACTAGGATGTTAATTACTTGCAAATTCCAGGCAAAGTTAAATTCAAAATATATGAAGCCTTACATTTCGCAAAGATCTAATACCAGAATCTGAAATTACCAGACAGTTGTCAAGTACCCGAAAAAATTCTTCTCTTACATCAAATACTATCAGGAATATAATCCCAAAACTAAGATGACTTGAATATGAATGCTTTCTTTGAAAATAATTGATGCAAATGCGTGAGCAATAGAAAGACTTTTTCGTCAACTGTAGCAATCTTAAAAAAATTCAAATAACACTTACTAACTGTGAAAGTACAAAATTTTAAAATCATTTCTATCTATATATTTTTAACTTATGAGAAATAAAATTATTAAAATGATAGAAAAGTTTATGAAATGAACTTCTTATGTATCTAGGTTACATTATATGCGAAATAGGTACTTATGTATTGACAATTACGATAATTGCTAGTATCGAGATCACTTCACTCATGTTTTTTCATTTCTCGGGCTGCATTACAATATAATATAATATAAAATATACCGTTGGCTACCTGCTTATTTTTTGACGAAAAAACTTATTTCTATGCTTCTGCATTTCTTCACTTAGTTTCAGAATGTAAAAAATTAATTTTGCCTTTTAAGACAAAAATAATGTATGTAGACTTGGCAATTGGTACCCATTTGGCTATACGTTCAATGTTGAATAATACTATTGCTATAAATCGCTGTATATTTTATTTATATCACAGTTAATAGAAAAAATTCAAAAATGCGTATTGAGTAATGAATTCAAAGACAAACAATTAAAAATAGGATCTTTAAATAAAAAAGTTCGAGTTTTGGTTTTTTAATTCTGTCGGACCTAGTAAACTGTTTTAATGAGGACCTTTAGATCATCCAAACCATTGGACAGTAGAATTTAAAAGTTTTGTGATGATGTCTTTGAAATTTATATTAACAGTGGTGTAAATTTTCCAACTAAACGCTGGGCTAAGTTTTCTCCAACAATAACGCAAACAACAAACGGTTGCCAGACTTATCATTAAAAATTTAACGCTATGCTTACAAATTCTAAAACAAAGTTTGTATTTTGGTCCATACTTTTCTATAAGCCCAAGCGCAAACCTACTCGTATATAAAATAAAAATCACTGGGAAAAGGAGAGAAGAACTTATAGAAAAAGAACAATCTCTTATTGAAAGAATGTTAATGTTTGAAGTCAGTTTTGTAACTAGATTATTATTTGTTCGTGCAGTTTCGCGCAAGTTTTTACCAGCGTAGTTTGGAATTATTTCTGGTAAGTAGAAAAAGCTACCAGACCTAAGCCTGGAAAAAGCATCAAGGGCAGTTTTTTCAGAAAAGAAGGGGATCGAGAGAATGTTGGAAGCGTTAAGAAAAAAGGGAAAAGAGGAAGCCCTAGCCCGCAACTCAAGGAATGGCCCCCGTCAATCTTAACCATTGTTCACAACTCGAGTGCACCGATACATTCGCTACAAGTCTTCTGTGAACAAAATCTATTGAACGAAATTTTTCATAGATCTTTTTACATTCTCATCAGAGAAGGTATTAGATTTGTGTAAAATTTGACCTCCCAGTTTTTGTCAAATATCCACGTTTTGAGACACACTGAATCCGAAAAACAGGTTTTTACGAATGAGTCTGTCTGTATTTCTGTATGTCTGTATGTCTGTATGTCTGTATGTCTGTATGTCTGTCTGTGAACACGATTACTTTTGAAAAAATTAATTTATTAGATTGCCCTTTAGTACACACATTTTGGATGAAAATTCAAAAAGTGGGCACATTTTTAATATTTTTGAGACCACTTTTTTAAAAATTCTCTGTACGGTTATTCATAGATTTCAAAAAATTTAACAATTTATCCTTATGACTTTTTTTGAAAAATCAAAAATTACTAGAGTTTTTTCAAAATTTTCAAAATCCAGAAAAACAAACTAAAATGAAGAATTTAAGCCAAACAACGCATGATACGAAAAAAAGTCTGAAAAAGAAAAACGTTGCTTTTTGAATGACCTACGAGATTATGATAACAACTTTTTCAATTTGGTCAAAAAGTAGAAAATTCAAAATTTGATCATACACAAAATTTTTGAAAAAACATTTTTTCAAGATGAAAAATTCGATGCACGGTTGTTCGTCGTATTCAGAAACTCAAAAAATGTATCCTCATGACGCTTTTCTATAAAAAGAAAATTGTCAGAGTTAGAGCATTTTCAAAATCCAAAAAAGAACAAACTAAAATGAACAGTTTAAGCCAAACAACGCATGATATGAAAAAAGTCAGAAGAAAAACTTTGCTTTTTGAAAGCCCGACAAGATTATGATAACAACTTTTTTGATTTGGTCGAAAAGTTGAAAATTCTAAATTTGATCGTACCAAAAATGGTTGAAACCACATTTTTTCAAGATTTAAAAATTCTATGTACGGTTGTTTATAGTACTCAGAAACTCAAACAATTTATCCTTCTGACATTTTTCTATAAAAAGAAAAATGTCAGAGTTAGAGCATTTTCAAAATCCAAAAAAACGAACTAAAATGAACATTTTGAGCCAAAAAACGCATGATATGCATAAAAGTCCAAAAAGGAAAACTGTACTTTTTGAAAGCCCTATAGGACTATGATAACAACTTTTTTAATTTAGTCGAAAAGTTGAACACTCCAAATTTGATCGTACCAAAAATAATGAAAAATCCAAAAATTCCATTTTTTGGTCAAATACAGTCTGTCAAGTTAAAGCGTGGGTGGCTTTACTCGCAGTCGGTAAGGTGTATCGACATGATTTTGGTGTCAAAATATTAAGAAGAGCTCCCTCT
>NC_046663.1:76713839-76717502 GCF_010883055.1 Belonocnema kinseyi
TTTTAATAAATAATAAAACCATTCAATCAAGCATCAAAATTTATAGGTGCAATAAATACTAGAATTTGAAAAACTAATTAAGATATCGAAACCTCCGGAAATAAATGTCGGGAATATAATGCTGCTTTGAAAAAATAACATATTAATAATTAAAATTTCCATTCTATAAGATTATCGCATCTTTCATGATAAATTATGAAAAACATGGTAGAACCTTGTTAAAAAAGTGACGTTATCTTGAATTGCTCTACGTATATCTGTAAATTCTTTGAAGGCGCCTTTCAAAGAAATATTAAGTAAAATATGACGGGAAATTCAAAAGACTCGTTTAGGGCTTTTGAACTTAGATTTCTGAGTATCAATGACACATGCTTGTAAATTTGTGGGTGATTTTTTTTTTTTTTGAAGATGTGGTAATGATTTTCGAAGTAATTTTTCCGCCAAAACCGAATCCGACCACAGAATTCATCTATCACTTTAAGTTTTTCAGATAAACAGGGTAAAAGGGGATACAAATGGTTATTCTTATCCCATGTTATCCCCCCTTGAATTTCGGTCTACTTTTTTCTCGAATCACCAATTCGAAAGCCATCTGGTTACTGGCCGAGACAATCCTGGTTATATCTCAGGTCAAGAGCTGACCGAGCACTGGCCAGGATAATCTTGTTGTCAAAATCACACATTTTTAAAGAGCTGTGATGTTATCAAAGACGTAATTATGGACGATAGATGAATTATCATTTGAAAAGTGTCATTTAAAGATTGATTTAGAGCAGTAAAACCAAAATAAGCTGTTTTAAATTCTTTAAAAAGAAAACATTACATTTTTCTGCATGTTTGAACTTATTAAATAAAACTGTTATCAATTTTGGTATGTGCATCAGCAGAAATGTTACACTTTTTACTGTTTTCAGACAATGTTTAGTTTGTACACTTTCAAATTTACTGTCACGTATATCCCCTGCTGCGTCTAGAGACTGCGTAGACACGAATTTTCAGTTTCACACTTCGAACGAGGGTGCATATTGCAGTCACGTCGCGTAATTTCCTTGAAGTTTGCAAATAAAATCAAGATCCGTAATTAAAATCAACCTTCTTTCAGTAATCAGTCTGAAAGCCCCACTTAGTTCGCGGATAATTATCATTTTTTATTCAATTATACTATTGTGAATACATTTTTTTCTGTTTACCATCCTAACCCAACATTACTAAGTGGTTTCCTACGTGAAACAATTGCTACGAGGTTCTATTATGAGTGGTGAAAATTGTACTCCAATTTCCTAGACAGAATTATTAAACTTGATTTTACCTTTAAAGTTTACCGTATTCTTTACGATGAGCCTTAAAAGACAAAACAAGTTACCTAATTATCGCCTGAAGCAATATTTTTTAACCGCTTTGTGATCGGATTACCCTATCGGATCCCGGCCGGTATTCAAGCCGGGATCCGACCACTTTACAGTGACGTTTTTAGCCGGATTCCCCGATCAGCGCCCGGCTTCAACCGGGGCTATCCGGCCGCATCCCCGATTAGATTTCTACACGGGCCGTTAACGCTTTGCAAAGTAATAACCGACAATAAAAAGTATTTAAGTGGCGACAATGATGAGCTTTTTGTATAGTATTTTGAATGTGCTCATACGCACTACTTTTAAAATTTACAAAAAACCATATTCAACTCTCTCATTACGATTAATCTTTGATCCATCCCACGATTATCACACTAAATGACTTTAATTACAGTATGAAAGTCGATAAAAGTCTTTTTAGATACAATTTTTTACCTGGCACTTTCAAAATATTCAAAAAACCTTAATCAATCCTTTCATTACCACTTATTTTCGGTCCTGTCCACACTGATAGCCTCATTGGAATTTATTTGGCCATATATTAGGGTTTAAAGCGAAGATAGGAATAGATTGATGAGGTGAGCATTATTGAAATTCGGAAATTCGGGTAAATTATTTATTTTAGTTTATTGCTTAAAAATATTAACTACGTAGGCAATTAGATACTTTCATTTTACAGAACAAATTAAATACCTTTACAAGCTTCGTTTGGCGATAGAAAATTGTATTTTTTCTTCATAAATGCGATTTCTTACAGTGTTAGAAATTTCGGTACACAGAAAAAACGCCCATGTTCAAAAGTTCGTTGATTCGTTGTTGTTTCGAGTTGCTGCAAAGTGAGGCACCAGAAAATAATGCAGTTTCACACTTATAATACACTTATATATACACTTATATTCTTATTTTGAGAAAATAAGCTTATTTCGAGAACATAACAAGTGCGCGGCTCGCTTCTCTTGCAAGTTTGAGCGCACCTAGGGCGCGCGAGTGTTGGTTCTTGCGCTTCGCGCTCGATGTTGTATTTATTTCGCACTTCGTGCTCGATTATGTATTTACCTCGCGCTACGCGCTCGGTCTTTATATTTTCGCACATTCTTGCGCAAACATTTTTAAATTAAGACTCAAAACATCCACCACTGTAATTTTGTGATTGGGAATTCTCTTTCGTTAAAAAAGCTTGGCTCGAGAGTTTGAGCGCATCAACGGCACGCGACTGAGGGCAATCGCACCCCGCGCTTAGTCTTTGTATTTCTTCCGCATTCGGGCACAGGCCTTTTAAAATCAAAGGTGAACGGACCGACAACTGTAATTTTGTGATTTTGAATTCTCTTTTGTTAAAGCTTATTTGGCTTTAACAAACACATTCTCAACACGTATCTCGTGCTTCGCACTCAATTTTATCCAACCTGTCAACTTTTCTACATTATACACAGCACTTTTATATCAATTAGAATACACTTTTTATGTAACTCTGCCAGGGATTACTTATTAAAAAATTGCAAAATAAACAGAAAATTATATTTATCATGATTATTTTTGTATTTGTTTCTCATTTTGCTTTAAATTGTATTCTAAGCTGCTCTGAAACATGTATCATTTCAATAAACGTATATCATTACAATTCATAATATGCATAAAAATTGAATCATACTAATTCTTACTTCCTTGTTTTTATAATTTCTTTATTATTAATGTTTTTTACGAATAAATAAAAACTACTGCGCATCTGCATATGGTCTAATACAGCAACCTATATAGGGTCCTATATTGGAGCCTATGTCCTCTTTCGTCTTTTCTGTGCTTTTACCAAAAAGCTAATTTTTTAATTTTTAATCTTATGTTTTACGATTAAAAGAAAATATACTCGTCCTATCGAAAAATAATTAATAATAAATTTATAGATCTTTTTAGAAGAACAACTTTTGTCTGGTAATTTACGTTCATACCTTGTAATGTTTTTTCAAATGAATTTCATATATTTCTTTCGAGTGTTATTTTTTACGACTAAAGCGAAAACTAACTGTCATATCAAAAATTATAGCTCTTTTTTGGATGAACAAGTTTCGTCTCATTTTTTCTCGTAGCTTATATCGAAAAGTGATTCATTCTTAATGTATAGTTCTTTCCAGGGCGCGCAATTTGAGCTTTTTCATTTTTTTCTTATCTTGCATTACAGTCTGTCAAGTTAAAGCGTGGGTGGCTTTACTCGCAATCGGTAAGGTGTATCGACATGATTTTGGTGTCAAAATATCAAGAAGAGCTCCCTCTTTCATGCTTTTTGATTTAACATTCAGTTTGCTTTCAATTCTCATCT
>NC_046663.1:76717602-76722492 GCF_010883055.1 Belonocnema kinseyi
AAAGTCCTCACTAATTTCAGATATTTCAACTAACACATAAGTATTGCTTACCTATCGAATTATTAAATATTTAACTAATTCTATCTGTAATCTTTAATATCTCACTTTTCTTTAACTAAATAAGTTATATTTTACTATTGAAATTTAACTAATTTATAATTAGCGAGCTTATTTCCAAAATACGAAATTCCCAAGATAATGTTTTCAAAAAATGTATATGTATACTTATCGGGCATGCAGTACAATTTTATTGTATAGCAAATACTTCCAGATCGTATAAGAATTGATTTGCCTGAAGGCACTTGGTCTTCACTAGTGTACGTAATCGGATATTTGTACAACCTTTCCTGTTGACAGAGCTCAAAATGAAAGGAAGGGATGCTAACAAAGCCTTTTTGGCCTCAGAAACAATCAAGTATTTTAAAAACTTTAGAGTCCCTGAACCTTGCTGTCCATTATTAATCTACTTGAAAAAAACTGTTATAAAAATAGAGCTATTTAAATAAAAACATTCTAATAAACAAAAAAGTGTGTACCGCAAACTAAAGAAATTATTTACACCTAAACAAAATTTTTGTATTGCCGTGAAAAATGAACCATCCCTTCTCTCCCAGTATCCTAGCAGTATCCTGAACCACCTCTATCCAGTAGCCTTAAACCCTCCCGATCCGTTTCCTGTTGTTCTGATTTTCTTATAAATACCTCCTTTCCTCTATACCATACTTTTCCCCCTTGTTCCCTGTTCCATTCATTCCACGCTCCTCCTTTTAGGACCAGCCTCTCCTCTTTCTCCTCTGTCTATTTCCTTATTGTTTTCCATCCTCCCTCTTCTCCTCTTCTTCTATACACGCATACTACATCTATAATTAATTTCCTAATTTTATTATTCTAACCATTGTTCCATCCTATCTTTTATATACTCTCCCTTTTCTTCCTCTACCAGCAGTTCCTTTTTTACCCCTGAGACCATGCCACCTATTCATCTCCCTTTTACGTGTGATCCTTTCTTGCTGATTGCATCTTTCACTCACATGCTTCCGGTAATATTCTTTTCATGCCTTTTCATTCTTTCTCATCCACCTTCGTCTCACCCATCATTACCACATTCCATTTCTACACTTCTCCCAAAAATCCTTTGTCCTTGTTTTTTAGTTCTGACATGTTCCAGAACACTACTTGCACGTCGCTCTTTTTGTCCTTCTCTCCTGTATTCCTTTAATTTAGGTCCTCTTTCCGGTTTAAAACTCCTCGTGACAATTGTATTCCCTTTTTTATGCTCTTTGTCCTCTTCATTTACTACCCGTTTTCTTACCCTCCCTTAGTTCTCCTCCTTAATAGTCCCAAATCCATATCTCTCCCTTTATCTGTTTTTCTATCTCTGCTAATCCTTACCATATTACCTTTGCACCTCTCAGTCCATGACTTTTGCTCGATTAGCCACATTCTTCTCCTTTCCATTTCTTCATATTAATAACTTTTTTTTCTCCATAACTTCATACTTGTCCAGACTGCTCCAAAAGTTCGCTAGGAATATCCATTCTTAATCCTCTTTCTTATCTTCTAATCGTCTTATCCCTTCCACTCTGACTTGCATGCCTATGTCTCTCATCACCTCCCCAATCGCTTCCTCTGCCCTTTCACTGTTCTCTTTCAAACCCTTTACTAATATGTGCTTTTTCTTCTTCGCTCTCTCTTCCCCTTCCATTCTTCTTTCAACGTCAGTCAGTCACAAACGCCACCTTTCATCCTGCTCGTGCTTAACCACTTCATACACTCACACTTCTTCATAACTTCCTTTCTCTCTAGCCCTAGGCTCATTCCTTAGTTCTGATTTCATCACTCTCTCGTCTAGATGTTCCATGTACCTTTTTTTAACCTTCACATTCTCTCTCTGCCTATTTTCTGTATATTCCAATTTATTCCATACTTCTTCTTTGTATCCTTCTCATGATTGGTCCCATTCTTCCCACTTTTATCTTACTTTTTTTACCTCGTCTTTCACCTCATCCCCTTGCCTCGTCATATCATTCAGTCTTCTGCAAATCTCATCAAATCTCCCGCAAGTCTCCTCTCTAAATCCCTCCATTAGGGCTTCTAATTTTGTAAATATATCCACTTCCTCCCTGTATCTCTCATGTGTTCTCTTATTTTGTCTTATCTTTTTTGATACCATTGCCCCGCTCCGCATTTTCGCCCCCCCCCCTGCTCTGTTTTCCTTTCATCATCCTTCCCTTTTCCTAATTCGTGGGCCTCTGCATAACCGACAAGCTACTTTACCCTATCTACTGACAGTTCGCCACAATTCGCTCTCCACTGTTACTTTCTATCTACCCCAGAATTTAAAAAACTTTTGCCAAAGCTAACCCTCCAACGCTGATTTCTTTTAACAATTTGTGGCTATTTTAACACCTCTCCCTTTTCAATCTTCTAACTTCTACTTACTGCCACAAAACACAGTATCCCATCGACGCGATCCTAACCTCAAAATCAACTTTCGTCAACTTCTGTATTTCTTCGTTTAAATTGGCACGTTCTCTCACTCCCTTCATTCATACCTGCACGGTCACCCAAGAATTCTTACTTACCACACCCTCACCGTACTCACTCAACATTTCACTTCTCCCCTGCCAAAAAATGATCGCACTCGAAAAACACCGTGTATCCTTTATCGTTACTGGCAACCGAAGCCTTATTCAATTAAATTATATTTGTCTAAACAATTAAAAAGTGCCTGATGTAATATTTCTATACGCTATACAGTCTGAAACATAATTGTAGGTGCTATATTTTATGTCATTTTTTTAGTTATCGAAATCCTAATTAGTTTTGAATAATTGTATATACTAAGGATAAGATTTTAAAAAATGTAGGCGGAAAGATTATTAGGAATGGAACTCACACTAGTACTTCGGGGACACATTAGAAATGGAGAAGAATAAATAAGAATGTTCTTAAACATTAAAATAAATGTATCAAAATTATGTAATTATTCAACGGAACGTACCATATGATACTAATTTAAAAAGAAAGCTGATATCTCTGGCTCAATTTTTAGAAATTTAGAAATTTTGGCACGTTTTCAAGAAACTCTGCAACATGTTTTCAATTTTTCGAAAATTCAAAATTTCCCCAAGTTCATTAAATATGATTTTGAAGTGCCTGGTGGCACGTGTTAATATTCGATTTTCAACCCAAAAAGACAACGGATTTTCTGTCTCAAATAATGGAAACTTTTGGATATATATATACAAGGGGAATTTAAAAGTGTTTTCAGCTTTTCGACCGATCTATTATTTTTTTATAATTTCATTCAAAATCAATAATTATTCATTTTAAAAAAATGTTATAATCAATGACAAAGGTTTAATATTTATACATATGCATTAGAAATATCAAGATCGTAAATTGTTAGCTTTGAAGCTGCTTTTACTTATGAACTAATACTACTACTAGCATTATTGAAACCTGTGTTTGTTTAGAGCAAGGCGGGTCAAATTACAATAATCATTGGAGTTAGACCATTTTCAAATAATAATAGCTTTTTAAATTGCAAAAAGATGTGTATTTTTGGATTTTTGTATACAAGCTTTGGTGAATTTAATAATTGTAAAATGAAATATTTTTTTACATTGCCGTGACAAAACATTAACTTTTTTACTTTTCATACTGAAAATCTGCATTTCAATGAGATAACCGTCCCTGGAACAGTATGGTCCAGAGCACATCTCTTGGCATAAAGGAATATTATAATTATACAGAAGAACAAAATAAGAAGAGCGCACTTAATTTAAGATAGTAGTTTTCAATAAATGTTAATGTTATTGTTATTTTTAATTTAATTATCAATTTCGTAAGTTGTTTTGACATATAAACTCACTAAGTACAAGAAACTTTATTAATTCTTATACTTTGCTCGCAGATCCAGGCAATAAAATATGCGTGAATTAATAAAATATTTAAATTATGACTATTGTTGCAACAGTTTCTTACAAAATCCAGAAAATTCATTGTGCCGAAGTTTGTTTGTCGCAGAATTTGGTTTAATCTTGTTTGCCCATTCTTATTCTAATACGCATCATGAGCAAACAAATGTTCTATGAAGTCGCAATAGTCTTGCGTGAATAGTTTATATAATTTTTTTTTATTTGTGAATATCTTTTTAATTTAAATCTGATTTACGACACTTATATATTTTCATACATTATTAAAAAAGAGCGTGTCTTCAGATAATAAATTACAATATGCAAGATCTTAAACATATTTTTGTTTGCACCGATCCTTGAAAGTTTACTCGGCATGTATACGCATATAAGGCGATTGTCATAGTGAATATTATCATTTTCTAAGTATTCAGTTTTTTGCCAAAAAGAATAGATGATTGCACATAAATTAAGGATGAAGGGAAAACTGGTTTTGTCTTTGATACTGTTGGGTAAGTAAACATTTATACAAAATAAAAACCTAGCTATGAATAGAATTTATTCAAGAATAAAAGTGTATCAATTCCGAGTTTTGAAGGAGCTCTTTTTATAATATATGCTGAGGATTTATTATTATTATAAAAGCGTTGATAAGAAATAAAATAAAGAAATATATGCTCTCTCTTACTTTAAATCAGGTTAAACATAAAAACCTTATTTACGATTTAACTATCATGCAAATGGTATTCTATTGAACGTCACGAATTATTTATTGTCCCAAACAAATATTTATTGTCCTTCCTACCTTCTTAATTTTCATCTAAAATGAATATGTTTCTGCTATTTTTGAAATTGAGAGAAAATATAAACAGTACACCGCTGACCGACCCTTTTCAGTTGGTATTCTTTTTAACTATTAAACTTTATTTAATTTTAATTTTAAGACAAATTTGACAACAGGGACATAAGA
>NC_046663.1:76722592-76730189 GCF_010883055.1 Belonocnema kinseyi
GCTTCCAGCAAAATCGCGGTAAAATTTCAGCCACAATCACGTCTCACAATCGTGAGATAGGTGGTTACAGTCTGTAAAGGAATCAACACGACGATCCAGCAAAAGCCTCGTGCACCCTAAGATCACGGAGCGACCCAAAGACAACCGCCTTCTGCATTTTTCCCGCAAGTGTTCTAGCATATTGTTGACAGGCAGGGATGCTTTTTAGGCCATTAGCAAATGAAAGCTTGGCACTTCCAAGAGCGCCGATGATAAGGACGATCAGTTTAACAGAATATTCCGGTTACAATCGTTGAAACTCCCTTATAAGGTCTCGATACCTCTTGTTCTTTTCATTCTCCTTGGCTATGATGTTTTTGTCAGCTGGTGCCGATAATTCGATAACGAACATGGTTCGCTTCTCGAAGTCAAGAAGAATTATATCAGGCCTCGAGTGAGCAACAGAAACAATTGTGGAGAATATAAAGTTCCAGTATATGCGGCACTTCCCATTCTCGACAATTGACTCAATTTCCCTAGGAGCATTTAGAGAAGCGGTATTAGGCGGTAATAAAGCACTTTTAGTGCCACATTGTGCCTTTGAATGTAGGTCGTTCCCGCGTGAGTTGGACAACTAGTTAGTATGTGAGCTAAATGCTCGGGGTGTGCATGGCACGCCCTGCAGCTATCATCGGGAATGTCTGGGCTCAAAATGTGGCGACGGTATGTTAAGGTGGAAATGACAGCGTCTTGGCATACAAAAATGATACCCTCTGTACCAGACTTCAATCCGGGCGATTTAAAAAAAGCAAACGTTAGCTCACAAGACATTGACTGATCCTTCACATTTCTGTGGAAGATACCGTGCATCCTCTTATCGAGGAGCTGTTCACGAAAGTTTTTCTCTTGTGCTTTCTTAATCCGGGCTTTCAGGAGTCAGTACTCGAGATAGATAAGATTTTATGCATTTTGCGCACCCCTAATACTGAAGTCAAGTCCGAGTGTTTCAGCAGCCTCCTCCGCTGCTTTGTACAGAAATGCTCCTTTGCCCACTTCTTCGTGATTCCTGACCATTTTAAGAAGAGGGTCTCTTCCATTTGCAACTCTATGTGCTGTTCTCTGAATAATCCTGTTATGAAGACATTCAAGACTCAATATTCCGCGACCCCCTTGACGGCGTGAGATGTACAGTCGCGGAACGGAAGACTTAAGATGCATGCTTTTGTTCATGTGCATAACCTTTCTTGTCCTGATATCAAGAGATCTGAGCTCGTGCTTCCTCCATGGAATTACTCCAAATGAATAGAGTAGTACCGGGACGGCAAGCATGTTCGTTGCAGATACTTTGTTCCTCACCGACAGTTCGGAAGACCAAATCTGTCGGATGAGACGTTTGTATCTGCTTCGGAGAGTATCCTTTATAGATGTCACATACTGAATGCGGCTCTGTGGCACGCCCAGGTATGTATAAGTCTCTCCAGCGCAAAGGTGTCGTATGGCGCTTCTATCAACGAGCTCAGGATCTGCAGGGATGCCATTAAGTTTTTCCCGCTTCAAATAAACCTTGGCGCATTTGTTTAACCCAAATTCCATTCCGATTTCCTTAGTATATTGTTCGACAATCCCCAGAGCTAGATGCAGTTGCTCTCTGTTTTTAGCATGGATCTTAAGATCGTCCACGTAAAATACATGAGTGAACTTGTACTTTCGATCTGCAGGTTTGCCGCATAAGTACCCGTCGGAATGGCGCAGTGCTAGAGATAGTGGCAATAATGTAAGGCAAAAGAGGAGTGGGCTCATGGTGTCGCCCTGAAAGACACCTCTCTGAAACGTGACCTTGTTAGTTGTCACACTATTTATATATATATTTCAAAATACCAAAACCCTCATATTTATTACTTTGTAACAAGTTAAAAATAAATTCATTCAAAATACACACATAATTGAGAAAATATGTTTATTTTTATACTTAAAGTCATCACTACTTTTGTCGTGGACACCTTTACCAACGCTATCAGCACCGACAAATTGGGCAAAAGGGTGAGTTTTATTTTACTTAGAAAAATATTAAGCATATTTAAAGATACATAGGTAAAGGTATGTTCCGTATAGAAAAAATTCTGTGGCACTAATTAATTGTTAATCGGTATCTTCACAATTTTGACAAAATTGCAATCATATAAAATTTGTTTGCAATTAAAAATGTTTAAACTATGAATGCTTTAAAAAAAGTACTTTTATTAATGTGAAAAATATTTCTTGCAGAATATCATTGGTTTTGGAAAGTGTCTATTTAAATGCCGTGTGAGTAAAACTTAGTTCACACTATGTTTCACGTATTTGAAAACGTTTTATTTCACCGAAAAGTGTGAATTAAAATAAAACTATATTTTTAGAGATCTGGCATGGACCCAGTCTGTGTTAAGATTAAAAGTGGTAAACACCTTACTTTGGCTAGAACAACATACGATTGCCTCCAAAAGAACTGCGGAGAAGGTCAGTTGTGTTCGGATTAACTCTAAAAGATTCAATGCAAAATAGTTGAATTTGGAAAATTTATTTACTTCAAAAATGTCAAACATGTTTTGATGCATCAGCTTTTGAAAAAGTTATGATTGTCTATGCAATAATATGAATACTAATCACTATCTCAGGTGGAGTGATAAAATATCGAGGACCATGTGTGGCAACTGATGTGCAACCAAGAAAATCATCGCATAATTCTGCATCTGTAGACCCGAATGCTGGAAAGACTTCTCAGATGACGCTCCAGGATCATCTTAATTCTGGTCATATATAGTGCAAATTTAATAATCAGGAAGCATATTTTCATCATCTAATATGGTATAAGATTTGTGTTCTTTCCTGAATCATAAATAACGTCATTCGACGATAATTTTACACGAAATGAGTAATACATGTACAGAAATGTAATCCATATAATAAACCACTTCAGTGTAATAAGTCCTGATCTTACCAAATTTTCTCGCTCGTATTTTAGATTATAATTACTGCCGAATCATTTTATGTTCTCCAGTCACATAAATTATTATGTATGAAGTAAATAATTAAGACCGTTGTCACAATAGGTGCATCTCGCTCGAGAAGTATTCGAATAATTGCCCGCTATTCTATAAGAGCGAAAAAATTCTGTTGAAGAATTTGTTCTTGATATAATTGCTAAGTAAATTCAAATTATTCATTCCGTTAGATTTTCTCCTTATTTGAAGCTTTGAAAAATTCATTATACAATTTACTTGATTGAGCATAAGAAAAGTCACATTTGTTTATCACAATAATTCACTTGAAAAATATCCTTTCTTAAGAATGACCGACGAAGGTTTTCACATTGCTCTAAAGGGGCTTTACTTTCAATTACGACATCTTTGAAGTAACCAATTAACAAAATAGAGCAGAATTATGTAAATGCTTTGATATTTTCTCTGTACATGCATTAAAATAAATTTTAATGTGTTAATCACAATTAACGTCATACCTAGTAGAAACTTGGATTTTTGAATGTATTTAAATCTTCTGAATGGGTTTGCCATTTAACAATACCATTCTGCTCTCACTTCATACTAAAACTTCCCTCAATAGAGAATACTTCATAACTCTTCAAAAGTTCGACAAATTCTCAAGAAATTCGTAGATATTAACAATGTTCCCACAATTTCACGTATCTCATAAATTTTTGAAAAATTAATAAACACTTTTAAATTGCTATTACCTTCTTTTTTTCTTTTTTTCATTCAATTTTAATTTCCAAAATCCTTTTCAATTTCAAAGTGACTTTGAATTTCGTGTCTAATCCTTTTTTTTGATAAAAATAATTCTAAATGATAGTATTCAGAAACAGAATTTGAAATCATTTGCGCAAAAATTGACCGGATGATGGGGAAATTTACATTTTATTTTTTGGTAGTGAAAAATACAATTTTTTTTAACGCGACCTGTTACATTCAGAGACTACCTTTTCTGGCTTTCTCGAGTGAGAGTGGCCATTAAAAAAATTAAAGTTTTTAATAACAAAAACTTATTGCTTTAAATCTTGGTATTTATGAAATTTTATAACATAAATGCAGGAAAAGGCGAAAGGATCAAATGAAACGATGTTGTGATCTCATTTTGATATCAGCGTTTTTCACAATCATTAAGGAATACACGGAGAAACCTTTTGCAGCAATATTTGCTAAAAATCAGACTAGATTTTACACGGGTCTCCGGCGCGGCAGGACGGGGATATTCTATCCCACTAAACTAGATAATGAAATACATAAATTTATGGCCCTTACGAAGTATATCGGAGTTTCGTCGTCAGTTTCAACTTCTTTAAAAGTACACGTCATTCAATGCAAGTTGAAAATATAAAAAACCGTAGTTTCGACGTCTTTTGCTTTCAACGTCGCAAACTGAAAAAGTTGATCTTACTGATATTATATTTATTTTAACTTCGAACCATGTTATCCCATTTCACCTTCTCTTTCAACTTGATGATTGTTTTCAGGAGAGCTACTCAATTTTAATAAATTTAATTTTCAACACACCCTTCACCCACCCGAGAAAAGGGCTAAAGTAGAGTAGATAAATTAGAAAACTTAATATCCTTTTGTAAATGCAGACTTCTCATTTTGACTTCAGGTACGTAAGCAGTCAATAAATTAATTAATTTCACAAATCATTCTTGGCACTCATTTAAAATTTTTTGGCTTTTATCTGTCTGCTTTTAGCTTTTTTATTTTCTTTTAGTATATTTATGTTTTATCTTTTAAACTTTCAAATACAATACTAAACAATTTAGAAAAGTATAAATATTCTCATGACTGCAGTACTTTTATACAGTATTCTCTTAACATATTAGATATAGGTCACACCAAAAGGCTTAGAATTCAATAGGCACACACGCACGCGCTCACACACAAACGTATGCATACATATATACATGTGAAAACAGGGTGTTCTTTTCATCTTGTCACATAAAAATATCTTATGAAATACCCATCCAAATTCCATTACAAAATACCAAGGGTTAGGTCACGGGGGGAGGGGGTGTAATGTGGGTGCGGCTTCCGCATTCCAAATTCTGTACATTGCGCACTCACAAAAATAAATTTAAAATTTTGAGGAAATTAATATAAATTCTTCTCATTTCTTTTTTTTTTTGTTAAAACAAAATAAAGAAATACGAATCTTTGTTTTACTTTTGTTTGGAACCGCATGCCTTGACCAGTCAACAATGTCATTTTTTGCAAATGCATCGCCGTCTGACGTGAATCAAAAACATTTTTTCGAATAAAATATCACTTATTTTTTAATAGATAATCTGAATCCGCAATAAAACACGTTGGTTTTAATTTCAAATTCTAAAGTTACTTCCTCCCCTACTGCCCCGCGAGTATGGGGTAAATTTTTGCGGATTTGCATCTCCCACTCAAAAATACAAATTTTCGTCACAGACATTTTTTGCTTGGATGCGTATTTCTTGAGATATTTCAATGCCTAATATGTTAAGTCAATACTTGTATAAAAGTACTTCAATCATGAGAATCTTTATACTTTTCTAAATTGTTAAGTATTGTATCTGAAAATTTAAACAATAAAAACATAAATATATAAAAATAGAATAAAACAACAGCTAGAAACAGGCAGATAAAAAACAAAATGTTTCAAAAGGGTGCAAAGAATGATTTGTGAAATGAATTAATACATTGACTGCCTAAATACTTGAAGTCAAAAGGAGAATTCTGCGCTGAAAAAAGTATATTGAGCTTTCTAATTTATCTATACTCCACATTAGACCTTTTCTTGAGTGGATAAAGAATGTGTTAACAATTAAATTTATTACAATTGAGTAACTCTCCTAAAAACGATCATCATGTTGAAAGAGAAGGTGAAATGGGACAACATGGTTTGAGTTAAAATGAAGGTTAAATCAGTAAGATCAACTTTGTCAGTTTACGGCGTTGAAAGTGAAAGAAGTCGAAACTACGGTTTTCAATATTTTCACCTTACATTGAATAACGCTTACGTTTAAAGAATTTGAAACTGACGACGAAACTTCGATTCGGGGTGTTTTATCGAAATTCTATTTAGGATTGAAGAATACTACCCCCCTCCAAAACAAAAAATCAAAACAGTTTCATTTTCAATAATATCATCAAAATTGCAAAATCACTTTAGGTTTTAAATCTAAAATTTTATTTGTCCTCAAAATTAATAATAACTGTTATAAAGTACTCATCTCTGCAAAAGCAGTCTTAATCATGCGATTTTGATTCCGACTTTGATTTTCAAAATTCGTTTTAATTTTTTAGCGGTAACTCAGGTTTCGTGTCTAATCCTTCTTTAAATAAAGATGAATAAAATTGTGTGTAGATGGAAACATAATTTAAAAATAATCACTCAAGAACTGACCGGGTTAATGAGAAATTTATATTTTATGTTTCAACGCTTTCTGTTACTATAAAATCGACTTACATATGAATTTCGTTATTAATTACCTTTTTTTAAAATAAATTCTCAAGGTCGCGATTGAAAATAATTTATCATAGTTTTAACATGTGTATAGAAATTTGTATGTCCCTGTAGTTCTTGAGACTTACAAGTTCCGAATCTTTAATGAGCAAATTATTTATTACAAAATTACAAGTTCTATCGGTTATAAAATTTTAATCCTTAGCAGATGTCAAGTGTTTGGATGGTCCAGCCTAGTTAACTGATTCCTGAAAATCGCAGGCCCTGCCAGTGGCGTCCATAGTTTGTAGAGCTCGGAGTATGATAGTAAAAAAATTCACAAACAAAAACTTTTGTAATTTTGACCCTAGAAAATAATAAAGCCCTAAATTGACTTTCTTCAGAGAAAAATCTGTTTACTTTTCAAGACTTAAACTTTTGTCTTAACGCAAGTACACCTTGACTGGTCTTAAGATTTACAATAGAACTTCTCGTTAGAAACCAAGTCCACCCCGACTTGTCTTTCAAACCCGTCGTAAGCCTTAGTCATAAGATAAAGATTTATTTTTTTCGACTCCTAAGTCTCTCCCCTGGCCGCCAGCGAGACATACCCGTCTTGGAACGAACTCAAGAAAAGCCAACTCGAACTAAAAACCAAATATTTTTACTCGGGGTATAAGGATTTAATTAATTCTTATCAATTTTCCCCAGATTTTGGCTCTTACGAAATCGATGCGAAATTTGGTAAGAAATTGTAGTCCAAATATCTAATTTAAAGAAAATTTTATTTTTCAACTGAATCTAAGAATTTTAGACAATAGTCGCAATTGGATAACATATTCGGTTTTTATTAAAATATTGCAATTATACTTTTTTTGGAATTTCTTCTTACAGAATTGACCAAATTCATAGTGCCTAGGTTTCATTGTCGCAGAATTTTGTTAAGTCTTTTTTGTCTATTATTATTCTAATACGCATTATAAGCAACAAAGTATTCTCTAAAATCGCAACTATCTTCTATCAATAGTTCAAACAAATTTTTTTTTTTGATTTGTGAATATTTTTTTACTTTAAGGGCATGCGACACAGTGGAATTCCTACATTACCAACCTCTTTTTTCTATTGAACAAAATTTTTTTTTGAACCATAGAACTTTTTTTGTAAA
>NC_046663.1:76730289-76746852 GCF_010883055.1 Belonocnema kinseyi
TTCATTTGCCAAAAAAGTTCTATGGTTCACAAAAAAATTTTGTTCAATGGAAAAAAAGAGGTTGGTAATGTAGGAATCCCACTGTGTCGCATGCCCTTAAGGCCAAGTGATGAGTGGATCACATGACCAGATTCCTACCTTACCGACACATTTTTTAATTTCCTAACTTATTTTCACACGCAGCGCCAGATTCAGTAGAAAATTTGAAATATTAAATAAGAAGCACTAAGGAAGGTGGTTCTGGTACCAAATTTTGATAATTATGAAAAAAGTGTTTTAAAAATAATTTTTGTTTGCTTTTTTCATCATTATTAAAGTATAGGATCAGACCCACCCTTCTGAGTGCTTCTAATTTATTATGCTAAATGTTCACTTTCATGTTGCACCTCTTGTGAAAATAAGTTAGGAAATTAAAAAAATGTCTGTAAGGTAGGCATCTGCTTAGTGCTTACGTGACCCACTCGTCACATGGCTTTAAAGATGAATTACGACATTTGTGTATTTTCTTACAATTAATAAAAATGAGCGTGTTTTCAGATAATACATTGCGCAATTCGAGATCTCAAATTAGTTTTATTTGCACTAAACCTTGATAATTTACTTGACATGTGTACGTACATAAAACATATATAGTGACGAATATTTCTATTCTTTCAGTAGTCGGTTCGTTGCTAAACATCATTACTTTACAAGCTTGTTTCTGAATAGCAGCTTGGTTTATTCAAAATTCAAGATGATGGTAAAAGTGACATTGGCTTTTTTATTACTAGGTAAGTAATCATCTATAGACAAAGCAACTTGATTGCTGTGATTAGATTTCATTCAAGCATATGGCATATTTGAGGTTATATTCTGTTTGAATATTTCACCGTATAAGCCACGCCTTCCCCGAAAGCGAAATGGATGAGCGGTACAATAATCATAATGTGTGTGTACGTGTGTAAGCCAAAGCACTAATGGCCTTATCTTAATCTCTTTCTACCAAGTTAAAATTAATTAAATTTCATTAAGATCAATTTCTGAAAGAATAAAGTTTTCCCTTTTGACGTCTGGAAAAACTGACCTTTAAAAGAAAAGTATGGACCTTATAAAAACGACTTTCTCTAGACTAGTAATTTATTTATAAATTTTAAATTTACCGATAACGCGCCGAAAACCAGCTAATTTCCCTCATCAGATCTTACGTTAAAAAAATGTTCTTTTGTGTGAACAAATTTGATCAATATAATCAAAATTCAGTCTCTGAGTTTCCAAGATGGCGACGAGGCATACTGCTGCTTCTTCTTCACAAATTTCTTTTATTTACAAAATATTGATAATTACCACTGCATAATCAATAGTTATAATTTTTTAAAAAATTATTGATAGTTTCATACTCAAATTTTTATTTACAAGATTTTACAGGGTTTTTTAATTTATAGAACTCACACATCAATACTAACTAGTGGAATTATAAAATAAATTTGTTGACAACATGTCATCTTGATTCCCTATGTTTGATTATATTGAACAAATTTGTTTACACAAAGGGGACAATTTTTATATAAGATCTGATGCGGAAATCGAGCTGGTTTTAGAAACGTTATCGATCCGTTTTAAATTCATAAATAAATTTAAAGTCTGGATAAAGTCGTTTTATAAGGTCCTTTTTCATATATTTTGGAAATTAATTAAGATTAAATATATACATTAATAAATAAATATGTTCATCATTATTTTTAAAGGCATAACAACTTTATTCGTCTGCACCTTTGCCAACGGTATCAGAGTCAAACAACCGGCCAAACGGGTGAGTTATAGTTTACTGAGAACAATTACTAAAAATTCCTTTATTATGAATAATAAACGATATCTTTTTTAAGGTCAATGTTAAATTTATTTAATTTATGAAAAGAAGGAGAGGTATAAGTTTAGCGAAAATTTCAATAATACGAAATTTGTTTGCAAGTTAAAACTATAATAACATAATTACTTTATTAGAAAAGAGCGCTTCTAGTAATTTAACAAATATTTCTTGCAGACTTTTATTAACTTTGGAAAGTGTCTGTTAATATGCCGTGTAAGTAAAGAAACAATCACACTTTATTCCTCGTATTTAAAAACGATTATTTTTTTCAACTGGGTCAAATAAATCTATGTTTTCAGAAATCTCACAAGAACCCAGTTTGTGCAAGGCTTCGTAATGGTAAACATGTTAAGTTCGGAACAAAGACGTATGAATGCCTCCAAAAAAACTGCGGCGCAGGTCAGTTGCTTAGACAAACATTGTAGTATTGGCTGAGGATTAATTTTGTTGATATGCCAAAATACGCTTTTGAAAATAGTAAATTGATTAACTTTTAACGAATTGAAAGTCTAGATTCTGTAACCTCTAAGACATTCAAAAACAATATTGTTTAACTTTAAAAGATTCAATGTGGACTAATTCAATTTGGAAATTTGTTTATTTTAAAAATATAACTTATAGCATCAGTTGATATTTATGAGCTTTTTAAAATGCTTTAATTACGTATATGATCATAATCATAAATATTTTAGGTGGAAACATCGTAAATCCAGGATATTGCAATCTAAGTAATTTGCAGCTAGAGCATGCATCGGAAAGTTCTGTTAACGCGAGCCCGAATGCAGTGTTTGACAATTTACTGTCTGAAAGTGATGAGTTAACGTTGCCGTTATTGCGGAAAAATGTGTAACGCGTTACTGTTATAGTTACTTTAAATAAAATTAACGCGTTGCCGTCACTTTGACTGAAAAAAGTAACGCGTTACCTTGCCGTTAATTTTTTTCAATAATATCTAATACATTATTTGAATACCCATAAAGAATCTTAAGAATTCAAAACATTTAATTGAAAACTGAAAACTTTATTAAAAATGAATATTGTATTTACAGTTTGTAAAATAATTTTAAAATATTGAATTGGTCTAGAAGATCTTTTTCATTTAAATCAACAATACGTTTATAAATATATACTGCAGTCTATCTGTAACTTTCCATAAAACTTAATTTTTCTAAAGTAACATTTTTTTTAAAAGTCTATCTGCCATGCAAATTCTGTTGTCGTACCGGATGAATAATTCCTTTGAATAAGAAAACGCGTGCAAGGAAGTAAGAAAATACGCAATCTGATTAGTTTTCTTCGCATTGAGATATTTAAGAATGTACGCTACGTACAATTAATCTCAAAAACCCCCAATTTTTAAAATGATTTATAAAATCGACAAAAATAGATCTAGTATTGATTTTTGGAAATATTGACGGAAGCTTCTAATTTCACTTTAGAAAAAATAATTCAGGTCAAAATTGTTTATTTAACAGTAAATATTTACAGTTATAGCCATTTCTTTCTCTTTAGGGAAAGGTTACAATTCTGATTTAATCTAAATGATCAAGGCCTCATTTTAATCTTTGGAGGATTCTCTAAAATTTTATTTGGGTAGTGTTAATTGAACTTTAAACTATCACTGTTTATAACAATAATAACAGTATGATATCTAAATTATTGCTTCCTATCAAATCCACCTAAATATAAATTTAGAGAATCCTTTGAAGAATAACATTAGGGCCTCGATAATTAGGAATAAATAAGAATTGCCACTTATCCATAAATAGATAGGATAAAATAAACCAATAAATAACAGTTCTTAAATCAACAATTTTAACTTAAATTATTTTTTATGTGAGCTTAGAAGCCTCTGTCAAGATTTACAGAAATTAATAATAGATTTATTTTTGTCAATTTTATAAATCATTTCAGAGATAGGCAGCTTTTGAGATTTTATTATACGAAGTGCACATCCTTAATATTGAAAATTTTGAAAATTAATATTTAAAATTGTAAGGCTTTACCTTTAGCGTTACTGTTACTGAAAAAAGTAACTTTTTTCCCAACGCGTTACTGTAAACCACTGTCTGAATGTTAGAAAGACCCTTGACATGATGCTCCAGGAACTTCTTAAGACTGATAAGTTCTCAAATATTAAAATGATCGCCGGCTTTCCTAAAAAAGCGTAAAAAATTCTATTTAAGAACTTTTTATTTCAATAATTTCAATTCAGAGAATTGATTAATTTTGATTTTCCTTTCATTTTAGGCTTTCACAAAATCAATGGAAAACATTAAAAAAATTTTTAGATATAATATTTTCAAATTTTTACATAAATTTATTAAACACTGCGGAATTATATATAATTTTATTATCCGTTCAGTTTACAAATTCCCCTTCGAAACAGCTGTACATTCTTGAAAATTAATTGTTAAAAAAAACATTGATGAAACCCAGATTATACGATGAAAACATTTATTATATTGCGAATAACAAATCTACATTAGTTTATTATAATAATTCACTTGAAAAAGTTCCTTCCTGAAAGGATAAAAACCGTAGTTTTTGGCATCGCTCTGCTATGGCTTAACTTTCAGTCACATCATAGTTGAAATAACCAATAAAAAAATTTAACAAAATCATGCAAATGCTTTAAATTTTTCATTAGTCCATTCATCTTGTACTTTTATCCGTTAATTGTTAAAGGAGTCATTTTTCCACTTAAGTACTTCATTTGAAGGTACAGAAGAAGGGGTCAGATTCTGCGAACAGGATTTCGATCTGAAAATTGTGAACAGATGAATTAAATTAGACGTGAATTCCTGTTATCTCGGACAATAAGCCATGTCCTACATACAATAGACCGCGATGTAGCAACTATCAAAGCTGACTCATTTCGACCTAAATTTACAAATAAATAGACAGAGTTCAGTTTTTTGTAAACAACTCTTTTCATTGTAGAGAGTCTATCTGATTTCTATCCCCTAGCTGTAGAGAGCGATAATCAATAAAGAAAACATATCTCACAGTTCAGTCGCGTATAAAAAGAAAAGTTTTATTATTCTCCAATCTATTACAAAATTGGCGATCCTGCCAAGATCCCGTTCACAATATCCTGTGAAAGAAGTATCTATGGAACAACGGTCACCAGAAGCTGAGACTCTCAAGGCATCCACGGAACCTTGGTAAAAGATCTGACGATTTTCTTATTCCGAAGAGGGCCTACTAAACTAAGCGTTAAGATTCTGAAAGAAACGCAACATCAAGCCACGCTCAGTTCAACCGCATACTAGTAGGACGTCTACGGCCATTGAAGTAGCACTGCTATCTTCTTGGCTGACACGAAAGGAGACGAAAGGAATAAAAAAGTAAGCATTATTTTAGTTTTGAGATAGTTACGAATCTTGTTCAGATATTTCCCCAGTCGATAACTCCTTCTCACATACGTCGGGCAATGATTGAATTGCATTGGTGTTTTTTATTAGGATAAGTGAGGAAATATTTCGGTGGATAGTCTAGCATAAGTGGTCACGACGTTGGTGCTCCACTTCCTGTTTCACCTCTGATAAATTGATGATCTACTCTGTATTAACCTTAAGGCATTGTTAAATCACGATTTCGCAAGTGAAGGGCTTAAATTATACGAAGCATTGTAAAATTATTAACGCGAATCGCAACACTTACAAATGTCGTTCGAAATCAGGAAAACCTGGCGTTCCACGCCTATATAAACAATTTTAGTATACAATATCACACAAATACTTCGGATTCTGATAGAAGTTTAATTGGATCACATTATCGTTTAAAATCACTCTTGCCATGTCATCGGAAAATTTAAGGCAAGATTTAAACGATGAAACGACAAATTGACTATTGCTGATCCTAAGTAAATTACAAATAATCAAGGATATGTGTGTGTGTGTGTAATCAGAGAGCCAAAGAGATAAGAGATCTCGCTAGGATCAGCAATGTTCTTCTAACAGAGGATAAGTGCTATTGGATACGTGAATCTTCAAGCGAGGAAGCAACACCTGAACAATATATGAGAACCATTCTGCCCGTTCGACTATCACTGAATTCCTTTAGAAATGTTTTATACCAATCAGCTTCACTTGCAAATAATAATTCAGCGAGAAGCGAGCCGAACAACAGTGTAAAAGCTACGAATGGAGCAGAAACCCTTAGGCCTGGTGACCAATCACCGAATTTCCTAATAGCTAATACGAGCCAGATGCCTCTACCCCGCGCGATATGAGTCAGAACTGTAACACAGCAATGGGGAAACCATCGAATTCTAGCTTTTCGCTGATACCCGTGCCTGATGCCACACAGAAATGCAACACAGAAAAAAGGCAACCGTGAAATTCCTTTACTCACACAAGCACGAGTCACCTGTTTACACCCGCTTATGGTACCAAACGGTGATACAACAAAGTAGCGAGGCAACGAGTAGTGATAGAAAACTTTGAACTTCTCCCTTAGGCAAAGGAGATTATGAGGTGTGTTCAAAAAGTAAGGTTACTTTTCAATTTTCGCGGGCTACGTCCATTCAAGTTTTAAATTTTTTGTTTTGTTGTGTTGGTATACTCGTCACGATCATATAATCACAGTTTTGACTATATAGCTCGTGTTGTTTTTCTGGCATAGGCGTAAAAGGTTAGAAGGGTTTGGTGTGCTCGGCGATTTTCTTCTTTCGAAAAAAATGGAGCAAAGAGTTTGCACTAAATTTTGTGTGAAAAATGGAATCCAGTGCTCCAAAACTCTTGAAATGTTGACAGTTGCATACGGTGAGTCCACTCTGAGTAAGAAAAATGTGTATAAGTGGTACACGCTGTTCCAAGAAGGCCGAGAGGATGTCGAAGACGAACCTCGCCCTGGCCGTCCCAGAATGTCAACAACAGATGAAAACGTTCAAGCAGTGGAAGAAATGGTGTTGAAAAATCGCCGAATTACCATCAGAGAAGTTGCTGAAGATGTTGGCATATCGGTTGGTTCATGCCATGCTATCATTTTGGACGTTTTGGGCGCGGTTTGCGAGAGGCGATACACAAAAAACGTCCGGAACTTTGGAAAAACAATTCGTGGCTTTCGCATCACGATAATGCACCTGCTCATTCATTGTTGCTTGTGAAAGATTTTCTAAACAAAAACAGCACCACAGTCATGCTTCAGCCTCCATGTTCACCGGATTTGGCCCCCAGTGACTTTGTTCTTTTCCCAAAACTGAAGAGACCCATGAAAGGACATCGATTTTCAACGATTGAGGAGATAAAAACTGCATCACTGAAAGAACTCAAGGCTATACCACAAAATGATTATCAGAAGTGCTTCGATGATTGGAAAAAGCGTTGGCACAAGTGCATTATATCTGAGGGGGATTACTTTAAAGGGGACAACATAAATATTAGGGATAAATAAATATTTCTTGAGAAAACCATAAAGTCACCTTATTTTTTGAACACGCCTCGTATTTGAACGGTAGAAGTTCTCAATAGACATGATGACGTTGGTGTTCAGGATTTCGTCATCATTGTGAAGCGTGCGAAGCTCAGATATTCTCAACCGAATCTACTACCCTGGAATCTTTTAGAAGCAGATTAGAAATTATACAGCGAATTCACAATACCGTAAAAAATTGCAATCAAAGATTTAGACGTGCCCATAACGAGATAATTGCTATAATTCATTCAGAAAATACTTGTCTGGAATAGAACGGAAATTTTTTCCTACAAATATAAGAATAATTTACTGCTAAAAGATACATAATGAACCTCCGAGAAGAGGTTAGTAATCATATTCGACCTTTAAAGCTAAGATCTTTGAATTAGGCTCTGCAGGTAGCACTTTAAGCAGAATTTTAGTGCAGGCAACATGCCAACATGCGGAAGCAACCCTCCGGCGTACCGAACAATATATTGTATTTACAGCAAAGAATTCAAATGACCTGCAACTAAAGTAAGAAACCAGCTCACTTTGGGAGACAGGGTTTTCCAACGGATCGAACCAAAGCAGACGACCGAAAGTGAGGAATATTCTGGATATGTGGATGCACAAAACCCATTACAATGTTCCGAAGTAACAGAGAAAGAGTAAAGTCAGATCGAGCACTACGAGGAATCTAAAGAGTTTCAGCCATCAGCGGACGATCACAGTCTATACATGGCAGACAATCAGGCGGAAGTTCATGCAGATTGTTAATAGATGCCGGAGCCGCGATAAATTCTATAAAGGAATCAGAAGACTCAGTAGAAAAAATACCGTTTGATATGAAAAAAAAAAACGTTTTGCCATTAGAAGAGATGTACATCATTTAAATCAAGCGGCAAGAATACCATATTCACAAAAACTACATCTCTTTAACCTAGTTGACGATCATTTTTCCTAACAGGACGAAGGTATAATCGGTCTGCCCTTTCTTAACTTCCGGAAATACAGCACCGATAACTCGGATCAAAGCTGTAGAAAAGGATCAAGATGTCTATACAGAAGATTCTGATCAAATTAAAGAAATACGTAAATTTAGTGTCACCATTTCCGAAGCAAATCGTAGTTCAGAAGAAAATCAGGCAAAGCGGATACGAGGTCTATTGCACATAAACATAATGGACCACATAGAAGAAAACGAGCGCCCTATAAATGGAAAGTGGTATCAGGATACCATGACATCTTTAATCTCGAAAGAGATCCTTTTCCGCGTACCGATTTATCAGAACAAGAAATAATTTTGGAAACCGGGAAAATATTAAATGTTAAATCTTTTCATCCCCAATCTCAGAATGAAGAAATATAAACACATATGCATGACATAAAAGAAAAAGGCGTCATACGAGATTCAAATTCATCCTTTAATTCGCTATTTTGGGTAGTCCGAATAAAGGTAGACGCGTCTGGCCAGAAGAAATAGTGGAAAGTATTCGATTTTCGAAAAATTAAAGAGAATACAGAACAAGGTGCATACGCGCTACCTATCATCGAGGATATTTTAGATCAATTAGGAGATGCAAAACTCTTTTCTGCCTTCGACCTCAGCTCAGAATTTCAACAAATCCCAGTAAGTAAAACATCAAAGGAATACACGGCTTTCTTGACATCTGAAGGTCATTTTGAATTTAATAGATTACCATTTCGGCTTAAAAATGGGCGTTCAAGGTTCCAAAGAATGACGGAAAACGCTTTGAGAGGATAAGTAGGAAAACAATGTGTCTTATCTCGATGACATTGTAGTATTTGTTTTAATCTTAAAAAAACATAATGAGAATTTATTACAGTTATATTGAAGGTTAAGATAAACAGGGTTTATACTCGAATCCGATAAGTGCATGTATCTACGTCCGGAACTCGAATACTTGAGACATTCCATAATTAAGGAAGGTGTGAAACCTAATCCCGCAAAAATAAAAGTGAAGCGTGATTTTATATCGACACAGAATGTCACCCAATTTCAGAGTTTTTGGGGACTCGCAGGACAATATAAGAAGTACATAAAATTTTTGTCACAAATTTGCCAACCACTTAGAATTCTAACCCAGAAGGAAACACCTTTCGACTGGACGAAACGTTTTTAAGGATCTTTTGAAAAACTAAAATGATTATTAGGTTCGGCACCGGTTTTGAGGTTTCTGGACTACCATGAGAATTTCACATTAACAACACACTCCTCCAATTATATATTAGGAGCAATACTTTCCCAAAATGGTCACCCTTGTTTCTCTATATATGAAGAACGTTGAACAAAGTCGAGATCAATTACACTACAACAGTACAGGAACTGTTAGCTATAGTTTTGGCTTGCAAAAGATTAAGACAATATCTATTGGAAAAGAATTTTATAATTTAAACGGATTATCATGCATTAATATGGTTACACATCTTGAAGGATGCCTCTTTACAATTGATACGATGGAGATCACGTTTGGCGGAATATAAGTACATCATTGAACACATGAAAGGAAACGAGAATAAGGCCGCGGACTATCTAACCAGACTATTCCCTAATCAAGAAGACAAACGCCTACAAAATGGGCCACCTGAATTTTAATTGCATGATGAAATAGACGTAGTAGGATCCGAAGTGTCGACGGAGAGAGGAGAGTCACAAGTATCAGATATAGCTAAGTCCTCTAACGACCGTCACCGATGATGTATGGATGCAGAAAAACTTATCTAGGATGAGGAAGGATTAACGGATGGGAGACAGAATTTTTTTAAAGAATAAAAAAGAATCCTTCGCAAACAGATAACCTAACAAACGAAATGTTAAACCTAAGGCAGGAGGAAATATCTGATGCACTTTATCAAAAGAAAGGAAAGGAATCCAGGGTGCATTACAATATAAACTACTACAATTTAACAAGGCTAAAGGGCTGGAAGTATTCGATAGAATAAATCGGAAGTTTATGACCTCTAAACTAACAATTATACTTTACCACTTCGTAGACCTAAGAATTACCTCTTTAGCAAAGGTCAAGATCCAAGACTATCCCAACTTCTTGAGCCAAAGAAATGAAGACCAGCAATTTCACACGTGCTACACGCCATGTACATAGCTCATTCAAGAAGAAAATGCGGCGATTATAAGGAAATCACATAGATCTATTACGGCACAATAAGTCAAGGAGAATAAAACCATTGAAAGATCTAGAACCCTTGGGCATGTAATGAGAAAATCAAAAACATGGGTTTGATAGTACAAAGGACCTAATTTTTCATATTTGAGCTGCCTGTTCTGTAGCATTTATTGATTTAACCTGAAAAGGGTGACAAACTGATAGATTTACAATCGATTAACAAATCCTATTAACTTAGATGAAATTCGTGCAATCTGTTCAATTGTTCTAAACAAATTTATGAACAAAATCATTTATTGCTGTACAATGAAGCCTGGAAGTTCTTTTTATCACATTTTCCCCCGCGAAAACGAATGAAATTAATGTTTCGTTGAAATTAAAAACTAAAGTATAATTTTTTGGATTGTTGTGAACAAATTTCATAAACAAATTTAATAAATGAACGCCTCTGTAAATATAAAATGCCTTTTTTTGTGTGCAATCATTAGGTTTGCCTTCAAAAATAAAAATTTAATGACAGAAATATACAATCAAAATATTTACCATTATTATAAACAAAACTGCTTAACAAATGCATTAAACGGTCACTCCTTGATAGAAAAAATCAATTTTTTGCTTAATTGTTTATTTTATCACTACATTAATATTCTGATAGAGGAAACTGATGTTTGATATTTTTCCTTATATTTTATCAATATTTTTCATTTTTTTTTTCAATTCTGCTCAACAAATTACAAATTCTACGACTCAAGAGTCGTAAATAATAATAGTCAAGGAAACATACACAGAGGCGCTTATTTATTAAATTTCTTTATATAATTTGTTTATAACAATCAAAAAATGACACTTTAGTGTTTGATTTCGACCATCGATCGATCTTCAACAGATTTACCGACTCTAACCCACGAGAAGATGTTTTATCTTCGCTAAGTATCCTGTTACAATCTTGGGGTTCATATAAACAACGATGACCCTGCATTCATGTGCATTTGGCATGAGGCAATCGCATCTCGAGGGATACTGGAAATAGCTATCTGCTTATTATTCAACCTTTACAATCACAAACAAAGACCCCCATTGAAGAAAAATCTCATCTTGTGGATCGATAATTGCTCAGGACAAAACAAAAATAGAATTTTGATCATGACATAAATTGTTATGATCCACTTTGGAATGGTCAATAACATCGAGCACAAATTCCTCGTATTAAGTCACAGTTTCCTGAGCTGTGACAGGAACTTCGCACTTATTAAAAAGAAGAAGAGGAAAGGAATTATCTACGATCTTTACAATGTCGATCAATTGATAACAGATTCGAGAAGCAATCTATTTGAAGTAATCAAGATGACAAACTTCTACTATTTCAGAAACGCAGCAGATTGGCTTCTAAATACGACAAAGTTAGCGCTGAGCAGTGTTTATTGGTTTTGAATCACATGCCCTGGAAAAATCAAAGTAAAAAGAACTTTCGAACAGAAAGATTTCGAAAATTTCACCATTTGGAAACACGGTAAGTGTAGCAAAATGAAAGAATTATAATCATAAAAAAAAAATTTATAATAACATACGGCACACTAATTAATGCACAAAAATATCACATAAGATATCTCGATGGCTTAAGTTTTTATTTTTGGGATAGAATACGTCAAGTGTTCCCACTTAAAATTACTATTTTTTTAATAAGGTTGAAACTTGGCTGGAATATATTTCTTGTGGACCTACATTAATCCACCAAACCATAAGTTCATTTATCAGTCAACTTTCAATATCCAGGGGCCTAAAATTTGCACTTGTTCACGCGTTTCTTCAACTTCACGTTAGTCCAACTTCTTTTAGGATAATCCGATCGGACTATTATATTGGTGGGTTTAAACCCTCTTTTCATGTACTTTTATGACTATTATGACGATATATATAAATATATATTTTTATTTTGAAAATATTTTTTATTTTAAACATCATGATCGAAATTGATTTTTGAAAAAAAACTATATTTTTTTAACGCACACGCGAAATGTTCGATTTTCGACGCATGTATTGCGTGCGAGAAGTGACCAATTCCGAAACCGTGGTAAAAAGCAGTTATAAAAAGACTTTTTCTAGCTGCTGCGCTTGTGCTCTTTGAGTAAGATTATTTTTTCGCTGTTGTTGATTGTGAGTAGTGAATAATTATTGGACATACTCGAAGTGATAAGTTACCATAAATTACTGATAAATTACCATAAATTTCCAAAAATTACCATAAATTTTCAAAAAATTGGTTTTTATTATTTCTCAAATCGAAAATTGCCCGCATTCGTTAGAAAACATATCGTGTGCTACAGGAGCTGAAAGTAGGCAGTTTAAACTCTTGTGAAGTTTACAGTACTTGCCATCGGCACATCTTTGGGTCGTTCCCGGCTCGTCTCTGGCTCATCCAGCGAACTTCACACTCGTGTGGAACTGCCACTTTCCGCACTTGTAGCACAATATACTATTTAAAAAAATGTCTATTTCCAAAAATTGCTTTTTTGTACTCTTAGAAATCATGTAGGATAAAAAGTGGGCCGCAAATGTTTTCTTGGTCAAATTTAGATTTTTACACCCCTAAACGTGTCACGTACTTTGCGAATGACCCTATACTGTTAAAATACTCTTAAAGTAGGTACACGTAAAGAGCTTTTTAAAACACTATAATACAGGGTTGGCCATATTCGACGAAAAGATTTAGCAACACTGTAACTTTTGACAGAGATGACAGATCGAGTAATGACGTAACGCGTTTGAAGCATCAGTCTGAAGAGATTTTTGTTATAGACCAGTACACTCCACGCGAAAGCTCTCAGATTGTTGAAATTTACATTTAACAAAACAAATCAATTGCTTCATCTTCGAAAAAGAACGGCCCAACGACCATACCAGCACAAATACCGCACCAAACAGTCATTTTTTGGTCATAAAGAGGTACCTTGTGAATAATTTGAGGATTCTCAGTACCATAAAACCGATAATTTTGTTTGTTTACGGCTCCGGTTAACATGAAATGAGCTTCGTCCCTCATGATGATTTTTTGCCAAAAGTGATCGTCACTTTCAGCCATTTCGATGACTCTTTGGGCCTATTCCAATCGACGCGGCTTACCGGCAGTTAACAGGTTTTGCGTCAGTTGAATTTTGTATGGGAGCAAATGCAAATCATGACGCGATATGCGACGTAAAGTGGTTCTTTTTATGCCAAACTGCTCAGATCGACATGTTTGAGATGTTGCTGGAGACCTCTGAACACTCGCCCGTACGAGTGCGATAATTTTATCCGATCGGCTTGGTCGCTTTTTATTTGGACGCTTGGGATTAGTAAGTGCCTCACCTGATGAGAATATTTCATACAAACGATACAATGTAGTCGCAGAAGGCGCAATTCTCACTTTATTTATTTTTCTCCATGCACGTTGAGTTTTCACAATTGACTTGTTTTGTTGAATGTAAATTTCAGCAATCTGAGAGCGTTCGCGTGGAGTGTACTGCTCCATGGCAAAAATCTCCTCAGACTGATGCTTCAAACGCGCTACGTCATTACTCGATCTGTCATCTCTGTCAAAAGTTACAGTGTTGCCAAATCTTTTCGTCGAATATGGCCAACCCTGTACAAGTCCAATCGAATCATTATAAAAGAAGTTACACTAACGCTGTTGTCCGAAAATATAACCTAGTAAGTGACATTTTTAACGAAATTGAGTTATAATGCTTATTGCATTCATCGCATCATTTTCATATGTTCACATTAAAAAATAATTGCTCAATAATTATATATTAATAATTTTTCATTAATAATTTCTAGTAACAAACGATTTAAAATAAAATACATGCAAAACCCCAGCAAGTCAACTGATTTGAAGCATAACCTAGTAAGTATATTACACTTACTAGGTTTTGAGTTTGAAGCGCAACCTTACGAGCTTTTTCGCTATAAGTGAAATATTTTTTAAGACTTAATAAGTTTGAACATGGATTTACTAGGTTTTTAGTATACTGTGGTCACGTGGTTACGAAGAACGAAAACAAGTCGATGTAATTTTGTTTGCTTTCGTGAAGCTGATGGGAATCTCGAATGAAACACGTGGAGACACGCTTCGATTCAAGATTGTCCATTAGGGTGTCCGAAATTTTGTTTGAATTTTTATGAATACCAGCCGAAAATTTCTTCTAATAGTCACAAAAATAAATCAATTTTTTTGTTTGGGAAAAAAATTATATTTAGACGTGCCCCAAGCCCCATGAAGTTTAACCCGCATATCCCATAAGAAAAAAATACGTTTTTCTAAGTTTCATCCCGAATCCTCAATATTATCTGAATCGAGTTGAAACCTTTTTGAATGAAAATTGTTTACGATTTCTAAAATAAAATGTCATATTGATAATTAGATGTTTACGTAAATTGTTTACACAATGTATTAATGCCTTTAACATTTTTCTCATAGAATAAAGTTAGAAAGTCGTGGTTTTTTCAAATATTTTCTACTTATTTTCCAATTTTCACTTAAAAGGGGGTGATGGTTCTTTCATATCAACAAAAGTGACTGTTCAAAAAATTTATTATTATTGTTAATAATATTCTCACAGAATCATGCTACAAAATTGCAGTTTGAAAAAATCACTTTCAGTCAAATTTTAAATTGATGTGAGTTAAATAATTAATTATAACCAAGAAAATGAATTCTTCAGATAATTTATTATCATTATTATTATTAATATTCGGTTTTGCGGTTTTTTTCTAAAATTGCAAGCTTTATGTCCATTTTTCAAATAGAGTGAAGTAACAATTAATTAAAGATAACAAAAATAATTGTTTAAACAATTTATCATTATTGTTAATAATATTCTCTTATGTTAATGGTAAAATATTCGGTTTTTTCTGAAATTTCCAACTATTTGTTTATTTTTATCGGGGGCGACTTAATAATTAATTAAAATTACCAAAAATAATGTTTTAAACAAATTACCGTTGTTTTTAGAATTTATCTAAGAGAAGAGAATTATAAACAATATTAAATTGCTTAAACAACTATTATGTTAACTTTCCTTAACTTTCATTAACTGCAACTAACAGGTATTTTTATAGAAGTAGAAAGTAATTAACAATAATTTATTTAAACAATTATTTTGCTAATTCTAATTAATAATTAATTCACTGCTAATGAAAATAGACAAACAGTTGAAAATTTCCGAAAAAACTGCAACATTCTACTAATAACCTAAGAGACTATTATAAACAATAGTAAGAAATTGTTTAAACAATTATTTTTCAAACTTGAATGAATTATTACTTCACTCGGATTGAAAATTGGGAAAAAAGCCAGAAATGTTAAAAAAACCGCCTCTAGATAGCATTATTCGAATGGAATATTGATAATAATAAATTGTGTAAACAAGTAATTTTACTGATTCATTTCTCATAATTACTTAACTCATTTCAATTGAAAATTGGACAAAAGGTGCACATTTGATTAAAAACTGCAATTTTGTACCATTATTCAAAGAGAATATTATTAAAAATAATACTAAATTGCTTGAACAATCACTTATGTTAAGATTGATGAACTATGATCTCCCTCTGATTGTAAATTTATTTATGGGGCTAATATTTGAAAAGTGATATTTTGTTCGTATTCTATGACAATTGTGAAGAGAAATGTTAAGTTCCAACTCGATTCAGCAAATATTATGGATTCTGAATAAAATTGATAAAAAAGTCTTTTTTTCTTATGGGAAATACGTGTTAAACTTTATAGCGCTTGCGGCACCTCTAAATATAATTTTTTGTTTCAAAACAAAAAAATGGATTTATTTTTGTGTGAGTTAAAACAAATTTCCGTTTGACATTCATTAAAATTTAGAGAAAAAAATTCCTCAATGCATTTTTAGACCACCCTATTGTGCATATAAAACGATTTTATAGTGTTTACAGTTATTTATTTTATAGCGCCTATTTTACCAATACTTAATATCACTGTAAGTATATATTTTAATTCAAAATTTATGTACATATGAATTTTGTGATTTTCTCAACAAAAAAACATTTACGACCATATCCATGTACAGTCTGTCAAGTTAAAGCGTGGGTGGCTTTACTCGCAGTCGGTAAGGTGTATCGACATGATTTTGGTGTCAAAATATTAAGAAGAGCTCCCTC
>NC_046663.1:76746952-76754412 GCF_010883055.1 Belonocnema kinseyi
AAGAGGGAGCTCTTCTTAATATTTTGACACCAAAATCATGTCGATACACCTTACCGACTGCGAGTAAAGCCACCCACGCTTTAACTTAACAGACTGTAAGAGCCATAAAAATATTATTTTTAAGATTGATCTTCTACACTCTAATTACAAGACAAATAGAAAGCTCAAAAGTAAAAAATCAATTTGATCAAATCTTTAATATGAAATTTAATCAAATTGGACTTTTCATTACAACTTAAAAAAACTTTCAAAACATAAAAAATACTTTTCTCATAAATTAATGACTAGACAAATAAGACTAAAGAAACTAAAAAATGATTTTTTTGGAATAACTAAATTTTATATTTTTTTAACGATTTTTTGTAAGCAATTGGTTTCAAAATGCACGGTATTTCTATACATCTGAATTAGTAAACATTTAACTAATTTAATAAGTATTAAGTTATTAACTGATAAATCATGTTTTTTAATTTATTTATTGAAATAGTAAAATAAAATGTGAGTCTAAATTAAACTGAAAAAACAACATTTTTACCACTGTAACGATGACACGGGGCCCGGTCGATACTACACATATTGGATCAACACTTTGTTCAACTGTGCACATCACGCATCAACGTCGAGTCTACATGTTTAAGTCTACATCTGAAAGTCTTTACGCTCAAATCTATAACTTTTTATACATGAATTTTTTCAAGACTGTATATATTAACTGTAAACTTTAAAGTGTACACGCTAAAACCCTTCACATTCAACTCTGCAACACCAACCTCGAAAATGGGAAACATCGAACATTAAAGACTACACAAATGAACTCTTTACGTTAAACTCTGCACATTCAACTCTACACGTTATATAAGGCAAGATATAAATTTCCCTGATAAAAAGGCCTACAAATTAAACTGGGCACATTAATGTCTACACGATAAATTCTACAGGAAAAACTATGCACCTTTAACTCTGTACGGTTACATGTACACTAGGGTGGCTCAAAAATGCTTTTTGCTTTAGAGGACAACGACCCCCTCCCCCCCATTTTTTCTGAATCCGAAAAAAGAAATTCCGTAATTTTTGATTTTCTAATTTTTTGATTTTAACAGGTGCCGGTTTCGACTAGAAGTTTCCCATGTAAAATGCATGGAAAAAAATCATTTTTTTGAGATTTGGAGTAATTTTTTAGGGTTTGAAAAAGTGTTACGGGAAAGTATGTAGAGAATTATCCAATGAAGAATTTCATGTATTAGACACATGGATTTGATACCTCTACACACCTCACGAGCACCTGAAAACTACCCTTAAAACAAAAAATGTTAATTCTTCATAAAGTCGACCTTTTGAGCACTGTATTCCGATATTTTTTTACTTAAAATTATTAATATTGGTCTAGTGGAATCTTTGTTATCAAAAATTAATTAATTTTTAATTATTAAACAAGTGAAATTTGTTTAAATAATTTGTTTCGAAAATTTGTTTTGTTTATCCTAAAAATTATTACTATTAGTCTACTGGAATATATAATAACATTCGTTCATTAATTTTGAATTGTTTGAACTAATGGAATATGTTTCAATATTTTTTGTTTTGTTTTTTCCTTAAAAATTATTACCATTGGTCTAGTGGAATATTTATGAACATTAGTTCATTAATTCTCAATTATTTAAAAAAATGGAATTTGTTTAAATTATTTCCTTTAGATTTTTTTAAAATAAAAATTATTACTCTGGGTCTAGTGGAATATTTATGAGTGATAATTAATGACTGAAGATAAATTAATTTAATAATAATTAATTTATCAGTAATATTTAAGTCATAATTTTTATTCACAAAATTTTTTTTGAATTAATCAAACAATGTTGATAAATATTCCACTGAAGAAATATTAATAATTTATAATGTAAAAATTATTTAAACAAATTCCATTTGTTTGAACGATGGGAAATTAATGAATTAATGGTAATGAGTATTATACTAGAACAATTATAATAATTTTTATAGGCCTGAAGTTCGAGACGTCTGACATAGACTGTTTCACACTAATTTTTTTATATACATTTTTCTTTTGCATAGAAATGTAGGGGAAGATTAAAAAAACACAATCTCACTTTCGCTTTTTCCAATTTTGCCTTTAAAAAGAAATGAGAGAAAAATCAAATTTTTTCTTACAAATGTTAATTTTTTGTTTAAAAAAATATATTTTACTGCTTTTTTAAATACTATTTTCGACACATCGCATTCACGAGGTGTAAAGACAAACTTAAAAATTAATATTCTATTATTAAAAAAGTGTTCACTTCGACAAAGCGTGACCCTCCAATCATGTCAATGCCCTTATACGGTCAATTTTGACATTGAATTAATCAAATGTGACATTTTCAAATATCAGATTTTCAAGGCTGTTTTCTAAAGGAATAAAAAGAAAAACGAAAAGCAAAAATCGTATGTTCGGACGTGGATCAACTCTGACCAAACGTTGCACATATATTGATTCCAAATCGTAGATTTCAAATTATTTATGTCTTACGGTCCAATCGTAAATCGAAAAAATAAATATAAGTCAAAAAAGCATGTTCTTCGAAACTCAGATATTTATTTAATAGAAAAAACTCCTTTTGAAACTTCCTGACGTTTCGGTACACATGCGTACCTTTTTCAAAGGTTCTTAAACCTGAGTTGATGATAGTTTAAAATAGTCAAACAGATCAATTTTCAGTCAAAAAAAAGTAACATTTCAGTCAATTGTTTTAAGAAAATTAATTAAAATGTTGTCATTTTTAGAAGTCTCAAAAAAAATTTTCGAGACTTCAATCTATTACAACTACATTTTAAAAAATTGTACGAGAAAACAAAATTGGCGTAAGTTAGGACGGACGAACGGCCAATTTTCTTTTCTCGTACAATTTTAAAAAATGTAGTTGTATTCGATTGAAGTCTCGAAAAAATTTTTTGAGACTTCTAAAAATTACTAAATTTTAATTAATTTTCTTAAAACAATTGACTGAAATGTTACTTTTTTTTGACTGAAAATTGATCTGTCTGACTATTTTAATTTATCATCAACTCAGGTTTAAGAACCTTTGAAAAAGGTACGCATGTGTACCGAAACGTGAGGAAGTTTCAAAAGGAGTTTTTTCTATTAAATAAATATCTGAGTTTCGAAGAACATATTTTTTTGACTTATATTTATTTTTTCGATTTACGATTGGAGCGTAAGACATAAATAATTTGAAATCTACGATTTGAAATCAATAAATATCAACGGTCGAAGAAAGGATTGATTTGTTTCATCAAATCATTTTACAGTTGCACATATAGGTTCATTTTAGAATAGGAACAATTAAATGTGACATTTTTAAATATCAGATTTCGAAAAATATTTTCTAAAGGAATGGAAAGAAAAAAGAAAACCGAAAATCGTATGTCCGGACGTGGGTCAAATCTGACCAAACGTTGCTCTGAAATCATGCCAATGCACATATACGGTCCATTTTAGAATGGAAATAATCAAATGTGACATTTCTAAATATCAGATTTTTAAAGCTACTGTCTAGAGGAAAATAAAGAAGAAAAAAATTCAAAATCCTATCTCCGGAAGTGGTTCAAATCTGATCAAACGTGAAAACGTAAAGCGATTAGACGGTTTCACACTACATAATTTTTTTCACTTTTTTTTTTAACAGCAATGTAGGGGTACGTTAAAAATACACAGCCTCACTTTCGGTTTTCGCCCGTTTTTATTTTACAAAAAAATGAGAGAAAAATCAAATTTTTTCCTACACGAAGCGACCGCGGCAAGAGCTGCCACTGCTTTTGACATGAGCGATTAGTGTAAAAATAAAATTTTTTGGCATGGTAAGAGCCACAGTTGTCAACGCACTGACTGCTCGATAATTCCCACGAGCCGCTCGGGCTAATGGCAACAGCAACGCGAGCTCAGTAAGTGTTACGCTTAGACCGTCCAGTTCTTGGGATTGACAACAATCTCTCGTGTTAATATTCAAAAGCGCGTGGTGTCAAATAGCTCTAACGTTAAGTGACAATCGCGCTTGTCGCTCGACTCATTCGCCGCAATACCGAATGCTGAAAGTATTAAGGGAAAACGTGACATGATCAAATGTAGTTTTATCATTTAACAGGAATTTTAGAAAAGAGACATTTGTACAACTTCTTAGAACTTTAAGAGACTTTTCGAATTAAATTCTTAGATTTTAGTTATAGACACTAAAATTGAACTTTTAATGACTTTTTTAGTGAACGACCTCATAAAGTGCTCTCAGATCATTTTAATTTTCGCAATAGAATCTAAAGAAATTATTTTTGAACAGAACTTTCGAATTAGAGTTGGACTTTTTACTAGTGGGAATATAAAACTAAAGGTAATAAAAATACATGAAGGATAGGTATGATGAGGTTTGAACTTGAAAAAATTTGTTTCTAATTCTTTACATTTATAAAATGTATTATCAGCGCATAAATATTATCATTGTTTTAACCATAAAAAAGTGAAAAGATTTTTGAGGTTAAATGTGATAAAAAATTATATACTCTGATGTTATGAACAATTACGATGTGCACCTGCAGGTTCATTCATCTCGATCAGCTGATGCTCCTCATAGCTCAGTTAGCATGTTGCGGCGAATGAGTCGAGCGATAAGCACGGTTGTCACTAAACATTAGAGCTATTTGACATTACGCGCTATTGAAAATGAACACGATAGATTGTTGCCAATCCCAGGAATAGGCCGTGCCAAGTGCAACACTTATCAAGCTCGCGCTGCTGTTGCCATTATTAGCATGAGCGGTTCGTGAGAATTCACGAGTGGGCAGTGTCTTGGCAACTGTGGCTAGTACTATGAGAAAAATGTATTTTAACACTGACCGCTCGTGACAGAGTTTCTACGTGTACAAATGTTAATTTTCTATTTAAAAAATGTATATTTTACTGCTTTTTAAAATACTTATTTCGAAACACCTCATTCAGGAGGTGTAAAGACAAAGTTAAAAATTAATCTTCTTCTATAAAAAAAGTGTCCAGTTCGTCAATACTTGACCCTCCAATCGTGTCAATGCTCTTGTACGGTCCATTTTTACATTGAATCAAAGAAATCTGACATTCTTAAATACCATATTTTGAAAGATATTTTCAAGATGAAAGATGATAAATAATAAAATTAAAAATCTTATGTCCAGACGTGGATCAATCCCGACCAAACGTTGCCCTGAAATCATGTCAATGAACATATATGGTCCATTTTAGAATAGAAATAATCAAAAATTGACATTTTCAAATATCAGATTTTAAAGCTATTTTCTGAAGGAATGAAAAGAAAAAGGAAAAGAAAAGATCTTACGTCCGGACGTGGGTCAATCCCGACCAAACGTTTCCCTGAAATCATGTCAATGAACATATATGGTCTATTTTAGAATCGAAATAATCCAATTTGACATTTTCAAATATCAGATTTTAAAGCTATTTCCTAAAGGAATGAACAGAAAAAAGAAAAGCAAAAATCGTATGTCCGGAAGTGGTTCAAATCTAACCAAACGTGAAAACGTAAAGCAATTAGACAATATGATATTTAAAAATGTCACATTTGATTAATTCAATGTCAAAATGGACCGTATAAGAGCATTGACACGATTGGAGGGTCACGCTTTTGTCGAGCTTAACAATTTTTTGATAATAGAAGATTAATTTTGAACTTTGTCTTCACACCACGTGAATGTGGTGTGTTGAAATTAGTATTTAAAAAAGCAGTATTATATACATTTTTTAAATAGAGAATTAACATTTGTAGGGAAAAATTTGATTTTTCTCTCATTTTTTTTAAAGGAAAAATTCGAAAAATCGAAAGTGAGGCTGTGTTTTTTAACCTTCCCCTACATTGCTGTTAAAAAAAGTAAAAAAATGAAATAAAAAAAAAATTATTTAGTGTGAAACCGTCTAATTGCTTTGCATTTTCACGTTTGGTCAGATTTGAACCACATCCGGACATAGGATTTTGAACTTTTTCCTTCTTTTATTTTCCTCCAGACAGTAGCTTTGAAAATCTGATATTTAACTATGTCACATTTGATTGTGTCTATGCTGAAATGGACCGTATATGTGCATTGACATGATTTCACGGCAACGTTTGGTCAGATTTGACCCACGTCCGGACATACGATTTTCGCTTTTCTTTTTTATTTTCATTCCTTCAGAAAATAGCTTTGACAATCTCATATTTAAAAATGTTAGATTTGATTGTTTCTATTCTAAAATGGACCGTATATGTGCATTAACATGATTTTAGGGCAACGTTTGGTCAAATTTGACGCACCTCCGGACTTGCGATTTTTGTTTTTTTTTCTTTTCATTCCTTTAGAAAATAACTTTTAAAATCTACTATTTGAAAATGTCACATTTGATTATTTCTATTCTAAAATGGACCGTATATGTGCATTTACATTATTTCAGGGCAAAGTTTGGTCGGATTTGACCCATGTCCGGACATACGATTTCTGTTTTTCTTTCTTCTTTTCATTTATTTATAAAATAGCTTTGAAAATATGATATTTAAAAATGTGAGATTTGATTGTTTCTATTCTAAAATGTTCCATATATTTGCATTGGCATGATTTCAGGGCAACGTTTGCTCAGATTTGACCCACGTCCGAAAATACGATTCTTAATTTAATTTTTTATCATCTTTCCTCTGGAAAATATCTTTAAGAATATGATATTTAAAAATGTCACATTTGATTGATTCAATGTCAAAATGGACAAGATTTTTAAGTCGAAGTAAAAAAACGAGAATACAGTGTTCAAAAAGTCGATTTCGTCAAGAATTGACATTTTTCGTTTCAAGGGTAGTTTTCAGGTACTCTTGGGGGTGTGTTAGGGTTGTCAAACTTATATGTCAGATACATGAAATTCTTCGTTAGATAATTCTATGCAGGCCCCCATACTTTTCCGTCACATTTTTTCAAACCCTAAAAAATTATTCTAAAAACTCAAAAAAGTGATTTTTTTCCATGTATTTTACACGGGAAACTTCAAGTCAAAACCGGCACCTGTTAAAATTAAAGTATCGAAAAATCAAAAATGATGAAATTTCTTTTTTCGTATTTGGAAAAAATGATCCATCAACTTGGGGGATGAAACGTTGACAAAACACTGTCTCATCCCTATTTTAAAAAAATTCAATTTCATGTCTTGCCCGAGTAAAAATGCATACGACTTGGGTTCGACTTGAATTGCCCCCAATCAAGATATGCTAAAGTCAAAAAGTTTGACTTGAGCATGTCTTAGTTTTGAGACGGAGCCAGACTTCACTTTATGTCTTGGAGACAAGTTTTTATGTTTTGAAGACACAAATTTATCTCTTGAGTCGAATTTTCATGACTTCAACACGGGCGTTTTATATTTTTGAGCGTATACCTGCCCTAACAAAAAGGGTAATTCTAACAGTCATAAAAGCTAA
>NC_046663.1:76754512-76764598 GCF_010883055.1 Belonocnema kinseyi
ACCGAAAATGTTGTTTGTTTTTACGTATCTATAACGGCTTAGGAGATGCCTCTAGAAAGTTACCATTTTTATTTTGTTGACGAAAATTGTTAAGGGTTATACTCGTTCAGACTCACCGATTTTGAATTTTTAAATTAAAAATAATTAATTTAATAATTACATATTTTTTATTCACCACTTTTAATCTCATTTATGAGCCAAAAAAGGTTCGATTATCCCAGCCAAGACAAAGCTCGTCTTGAGTCAAGTAAACGTCGTATTTGCCAATACAAGGCTCGACTTAGACAAGTAAGCGCCGTTTTATCTGTCCTGGCCATAAGAGTAAGACGAATGCCTATGTCTCGACTCAGTTTTGAGACGCAGCCAGAAATCAATGTCTTGGAGACGAACTCAAGACATAACCGTTCGAACTCTAGTCGAAGCTTTTTTACTCGGGTGCTTAGGAAATATTTGTTATTAAAAGTAACAGTGACCTTAAGTCCTCATTATAACGTTCCAGGTGCATTCCAGCAACGTTCCGTTCTATCAGGGTAATAATTTCAAACACTGATAATTAACTATAAATTTGGAGTTGCGGATCAGATTTAATTAATTTAATAACTCAAATATTGTACAGAGAGACAAATCGCAATTCCAAAAATAAAATTTCAGGTCGTCTGTGAGCACCATGATTTTTGGAAAAATTCACCTATTAGATTGGCCTTTGGTATACGAACATTTTCTCCTAATGAATTTTTGGGGTAAAGAAAAGATTGTCATAACAACTTTTTGAATTTTTCTAAAAATTAAAATTTTGACGCAACAAAACATAATGAAATATAAAAAATGCAATTTTTTGGTTAAACTATGGAAGATGCGACAAAAGATGAATGAACAAAAATTGTGCACCCAAAAAAGGTCTGAAAATCTGCCATTATTCACTTTTTTATTTTTTATTAAAAAATAAAATTTGGACCATTCCTATATAATTTTTACCTGCATAAAACAATATCACCGTGGTGCATTCACGGAAAAACGAATGGATAATTTTTTTCAGACAATTTGATTTAAATTTATAATCAAAATTACTATTTATAAATGATTATTTATGATAAAATAATAAAAATAATATTTCCTATAAGTTTAGCGCGTATACTTTAATGTGCAGAGTGGAACGTGTACAAAGTAATGTGCACAATTTCAACGTGTAAAATTTTCAGATAGCGAAATTTACAATTCAAAACAATTATTGTGCAGAGTTATCATGTGCAGAATTTACTATGTACACTTCACTGTGTAGACTTTAATGTGTAGACTTTTTCGACTTACTATTTAATGTGTAGACTTTTCACTTGGTGAATTAAGTGTGTTGGCTTGAATGTGTACACTTAAATGTGAAGACTTTCACGTGGTGAGATGATTGTGTAGACTTCATGTGCATACTCTCATGTGGTGAATTAAATGTGTAGAGTTAATCACTTTAATATAATTTCTACAAGCAACGTGCACAGTTGAACAACGTGTAGATCCGATAAGTTTATAGCATGTATATACAGCCGATAACACTCTTTACAAGTCTAATACTCTAAAAACAGGGGAATAATGTGATTTTTTGAGAAAACGGACAATTAATTTTTTAAATAAAATAAGTTTGATTACTACATTATTTTAATTTAAATTACAAAAGCTCTAAATTTCTAAGATTTCGGGTAAAAATATTACATAAAAAAAGAAGATATCAATTTTTAATTAAATAGTTGAATATCCACCATAAAAGATCAATTTTTAACATGATCAATATTCAAATAAAATAGACAAATTTAAAACAAAATTCTTTTACCAAAAACATTAATCTGCTACTAAAAATAGAAATTTTTAACTAATGAAAATCAATTTTCAACCAAAAATGGAATATTTTAAGTTAAAACCATTGATTTTTAGACAGAAGAAAAAAAAATTTTTTAATCAAGTGATTTAATCTGCCAGAGAGAAAGTTTAAAAATATGTAAAAGAAGAAATATGAACATAAGTTGGCATTGTATAATTAAACTTTGCAAACGTTATTTTAAAAATGAAATTCTGATGAAAATCATCCTAGAAATTAAACTGTATTAATGAAACTACGTAAAGAAGTTAAACCGGAATCCAAGGGAATTGAAAAATAAAATTTCGATGAATAACTTAGGATTTAAAATGAAAATTTTAATTATCTAAATTAATGATATATCGATAAAAGCGTAAAAAAATATGCTAGCAAATTTGAACGCGCTTGGTTATATTTATCCCTCGCGCTTCGCGTTCCGTTGCTTATTCCTTGCACTTGGAATGTTTAAATGAAACTTTATAAAAAAAAAACTCTTTCAGATACTATTATTTGTTAGTATCTTCACATTCTTACTCTTCCACGTAATTATGTATGGTGAAAGATTAAATTTCTTGAAGCTTTATAGTTTGATGTGCACATTCTCATCGCGACACTCGTGATACGCGCTCTATTTTCACTAACATTTTTAAATGTATATTTATTTTTTTAAATACCTTAAAATAAAAGGCTTCAATCCCTTCTTCATACATTCTTCTCTATCTCGCGTTGTTATTATGAAAATAGGATTTTCATTTCCATATTATTTTTTTGTTGATAAAACAAAAACTCCTAAAATTCTCCTTTTAGGCTTTTTATGTATCTCGCGTATTTCGGTGTAATATGGAGATTTTATATTTTTGCATATCAATTTCGAAAGAAAAGAGTTCTGCCCAAAAGTAATTTCAAGAAATGATGTGGGAATTATCAAATGCTAAAATTCCTCTAAAAACTTTTCCCCATTTTTCGCGTCGTTTGGCTCATTATTTGAATCTTTGATTTCTTTTTTTCATATTTGCGATAAATGAAACCAAAATGATTAGTGCGATCAAAAAATTATTTAAATAAATTTTGTTGGAATCTTTTGAAGCTGCAACTCCTTCTTGAATTTTTTTCTCTAACGCCATTCAAAACGACCTTGAATTTTCGATTTTCTGCATAGTATGTACTTTCGACAAATAAAACCAAAATGACAAATTCTATTTAAAAAAAAGTATAATTGCTCCTCGAAACTTTTTCTAATACTTTGCGCCGTTTGATACCAAATCTGAGGTTTGGATTTTCTCATAGTATTTTCAATAAATAAAACACTAACGAAAACTATTTCTACAAAGTTTTATTGAACCGTCCCACAGTACGAGGAATCGGGAATTTACTGTTAATACTCTACTAAAGTCTACAATTCTTGACCAATTTTGATGTTTTTTTTTGTAAAGGCTGAAAATTAAAATTAAAAATTATTATACACAATTACTTTCATACGTTGCTCAACTATAACAAAAAACTTTACCATGATTATAAATGTCTAAATATCTCATAGAGGTATTATTAAGAATGGAAAAAAAACATTAGTTAACAATTAAAACTATTATGAATATTCTAATAAACAAATTGTGTTATTTTATGTTTTTTGAAGATGTTTTTCTGATCAACCAACTCTCAAATTAATTCTAAATTATAATAAATGGCTGAAAAAAATATAAATGTTAAATATTTTTATTTTATATAACAATATTATAGACAAATTATAAAAGATAGCGTTTTTTATCAGAAAAAAAAATATTTCTGCTGCTAAATCATGTTGCAGTTTTCTAAGTGCTTATAATTTATCAAGAAAGCGTGGAAAAAGTTCGCTATTGTTATTGTTTTCAAAAACATTTTTAATAAACAGGCCCCTGCTGTCCGATTCACATTTTTTTCCTTTCTGTAGGTTATCACACCTTTTAACAATATTCCCTGCGAATTTCAGCTTTCTAGCTTGACATTTGTAAATGTAACGCAATTTTGAGTGCATCTGTTTGTTGCGAATTTCGATTTTTGCAATGGATTGAATAACAATGCACCGTCACACAATGCCATCATTATCCGTGAGTTTTTCACCAAAAGCTCAACTAATACAATTCCGCAGCCATCAAATTCGCCAGATTTAGCTCCCTGTGACATTTTTTTGTTCGATCGACTGAAAAAACCACTACGCGGAACGCGTTTTAGTAGCCGATCGGAAATAATACAAAAATCGAAAACGGCAATGATGGGCATACCGAAAATTGAGTATCAAAAATGTTTTGAGAGCTGTATCAAGCGCTGGCATAAGTGCGTGGTAGTCGATGAGAATTACTTTGAAAGGGACCACATCAATATTCAAGAATAAACTTATATTTTTAGTTTTAAAAATAAATTCCGGGAAATTTTTGATCAAGGTAGTATATCGTAGCCCACTAGCCGAACCAGACGGTTAGCTGATTAACTAGCCAGTCGGCTAATCGACGCTGAATAGCCGACTGTATACCTGCACCTGCTCATGTTCGTCTAGTGGACGGATTAAAGCAGCCAAGAAGCGGCCAGTCTGCTATTCGACTAGAGCGTTTCAGCCCAGTGTACGATTGTGCATACGGTTTATCATATATTTTATGGATTGAGATTTTTCATTTGTTTTCATCGAAATATTCTGAGTGAAAAATAATAAAAAGAGTTTCTATTAGAAACGGTTAGCCATTCACAATTGAAATTATGTAGTTATAGACGGCATTAACGCTAAAATGCTTGAACACGGTGGCGAGTGCATACCACATAGACTGTGCGAATTGATAAATTTATGTTTCGAAATCGGAGCCGTCCCAAACGATTGGAAAGAAGCGATTATTGTATCAATATACAAAAGAAAGGGAGATAAAAGCGACTGCAATAATTACAGAAGGATTAGCTTATTAAGTACCGTAAGTGAAATATACACAAAAATACTTATTCGTAGGGTAATGAAAATAACCTACAAGCTATAAAAACAATATATACGGGTATCAAAGCGAGTGTAAGGGTGAATGGGAAATTGAGTGACTGTTTCGATATTATTCAAGAAGTTAGACAAGGATGCGTTATGTTTTCATGGTTATTTATATTATTTATGGACAAGTGTTTAAGAATGGCTCTCTTCGACGAAGAGGGTGTGAATCTCGAAACAGTAAGGGTACATGGGTTAGCGTTCGCAGATTTGAATAAACTAGATGCAAGCATGAAGCGCATGGGCCTCAAGATTAATGCAAATAAAACAAAAACTATGGTGTTCGAAGGAAAGAGTGAGAAAACACTATGCAATATTTTATTAAATGATGAGAGAATTGAACAAGTTGATAAGTTCGTATACCTTGGTAGTTTATTTACTAGGGACGGGAAGATAGATGAGGAATTAGATAGACGCATAAATGAAGGTAAGAAGGTTATTGGCACAGTAGGTCCCCTTATCAGAAGTAAAAATATATCAAATAACGCTAAAATGGCAATACATAATTCTATATTTGTACCGACTATACTATACGGTAGCGAGGCATGGACTTATCAAGAAAAAGATAAGAGTAAAATTAACGCAATTGACATGAGATTTATGCGCATAATATGCGGGAAAACTCTAATGGACAAAGTAAGTAACGAGATAATTCTAAATGAATGTGTTGCAGAAGAGACGCTAGTAGATAGATGGGAAACAAATCGGTTAAGATGGTTCGGGCATGTTGGGAGAATGCCAAATGAACGACTAACGAAACAAGTGTATCAAGGTAAAATAAATGGCAGCATGCCCAGAGGTAGACCGCGGAAAGAATGGTTAAAATATGTGAATAAGACCCTAGTTAGAAGAGACAAAGGAAGTCAGAGAAACACGAGAGCCTGCAAGAAAAAATGCATGGACATAAAGGAGGCTAGACCTGGGCCACTAATGGACCCAAGTGAGAAACCTTACATAAGGGATCTAATATACGTAAGGTATAAAGTAATATATAATACGTAAGGATCTTCACTTGGGGTGATTGCTAGAGAGATTGATCAGAAACTTGGGTCGGAGCAGTGTTGCGGAACGAACGTGTTATTCACATAAATAATACGAGAATTTTGGATCAATCTGAAAATTCTCTATCCCTTCCACACACTACTCCTTTCCCCCACCGAGTGAGTCACGCCTACCACGAAAGGGAAATGGCTTAATGGTGTAATGTGACACGAAGTGTTAGTACGGAAATCTTTCTTTAGAAACATCACACATAAAACTGTTTAAAAAGTAATTTTAAATTAATGTTAAAAAAAAGTTTTGTATTTAATACCAAAAACAGAAATTTTCAACAAAAAGTTTATTTGCAACCAAGAAAGATCATTTTTTCCAAGCAATGGATGAACCCTATGTTACGATTTTGTACCCAAAAGAGATAAATTCTCAAGAAAAAATATAATAGTTGATATTATTTCAACCAAAAAATATTTTAATTTGAAATCCAACAAAGTTGAATTCAATCGAATCAGGTTAGCTTTCAGCCGAAATATTTGAATTTTTGTAAAAAACAGACTTTTTTTACAAAGAGATAAATTTTGAAAGAAACAGCCGAATTTCGAACCAATGAAAAAAAATTTTGTTTACTACATTACAGAATTTTCAAGGCAAAAAAATTAATCATTTAAAAAACAGTTGCTTTTTTGAACCGAAAATATGAATTTAAAAAAAATTACTTTATAACCAAGTAGTTGAACTTTTTACCAAATTGAATGAATTTTTAATATAATAGCTAAATTTTCAACCAAAGTATAATAGTTGATGTTATTTCAACCCACAAATATTTTAATTTGAAATCAATCAATCAATGTACAATTGTGACAAAATGAATTAAATAATTAACTGGCTGCAAAAACTGCTCTTTCCGTTAAAAACTGGATAATTATAATTAAGAAAACTATACACAAGGTGATAAAATTATTAATTTTATACTGAAAATTCTGTATATTTTAAAATCGAACGTAAGCGTATGTAAATTCTTCAGTTTTTAAAGAAGTGATCTGCTTCTTAACGGCAGCAGTGACAACTGCGAGTTCTTCAGATAAATTGTAAATGTGAGACCAAAATATTAATATTTTCTCAATGCTTAATTATTTATAAAGGACCGTCATATTCTAGGCCTATTGAGCAACATTTAAAAAATTGTTTAGCTGCCTCAGCTAACCGTTTAACTACAGTTCCATTCTCCAAAAATTATAGCGGTGTCACCTAGATTTCTAGCTGTTTAGGCCAAATCTTCCATCTAGAAATTACCTAGCCAATTTTACTAGATTATGTCTAGATGGCAAATTTATCTGAAACAGCTGAAAATATAGGCGACTAGCTATATTTTCTTGGAAGACGAAATCCAGCTAAACGGTTAGCTGGGACAGTTGAACTATTTTTTCCGGTGAATAGTCAGTATAAAATGAGCAGTTTTATTACGTATTTTGTATAGTTTTCTTAATTATAATTATCCGATTTTTAGCGGAAATAGCTTTTCTTGAAGCTAGTTTATTGTTTTATTCATTTTTCATAATTGTACAATTTGTTCTAATGAATGAACATAAATAAAACGAAAAATTTAAAAAACACTTATTTCTTTAAAAACTTTTTCTGTGATGTTTCTAAAGATTGTAATTTCATTTATAATTACCTTGAATAAAAAAGCACTGAAAAAAGACACAATATTCTTCTATACTTTTCCTTGCCTATTTTAAGAATCGGGACCATATGCATAGTCGTCTAATGAGCTGAAACGCTCTAGTCGAATAGCAGAATGGCCGCTTTTTGACTGCCTTCATCCGTCCACAAGGAAGCGCGACAAGCGGTAGAAGACTGAAGATAACATGTATAGACCGCAAGACCCCTTGTATATAACATATGAACAGCTTTGGATTCTCATTTAACGTTGAATTTTGATTTAAATGCTATAAAACTAACGTGTGTTATTTCTCTCTAGTAAATGAACAAAAAATATTTTAGGTTTAAAAAAATACTGGAAATTGCAAAAATAACAATGATTTTCCTTCGCCGTGTAAAATTTCGATAATGTTAGTTAAAAGATATAGACCGCGGACCTTTCATTTGCCGAATAGCGTCCACTTTCAGATTATCGTGCAAAATAATTAATTTTCCTCCCATTTAATGCTAGGAGTCTGGATTTCAATTAATTAAATATCGCCTGAAACTCTATTGTCCAGAGCGCAAGGGAAATAAGGCTCTTAGCATACGGTTACAACAACATCAAAATAATTTTATAAAATAGACTTTAATATGGGTTTCGCACAATATCTGATTTTAAGAAAATTTAACTTATTGGAATTATCACTGGTTTCGCAATGCCTTCTTATAAATTCCACCGAATTCTTAGACCCTAAGTTTATCTGTCGCAGAATTTTGTTCAATATTTTCCCCATTCTTACTCTAACACGCATCATGAGCAAATAAATGATCTCTAAAATCGTAACTGTTTGTATAAATAGTTAAAACCTCATCACTTTGAAATTGAATTATGAGACCTGTGTATTTTCTTACATTATTGAAAAAGAGCGTGTTTTCTGTTAATACACTACACAATATATTTCAAATTTTTTCTTATTTGCATTGAACCTTGATAACTTACTCGACTCATGTATGTATACAAGCAACTATTGTGACGAACATCATCATTCTCCAAGTATTCAGTTTCTTGCGGAACCTCGTTATTTCAAAAGCTTTTTCAAAATAGAAGTTTGCTTAAATAAAAATTTAAGATGATAGGAAAAGTAACATTGTCTTTCTTATCACTAGGTAAGTAATCATCTATAGAAAAAACCACATAATTGCTGTGAATAAATTTTATTCAAGCATATGGCATATTTCGGGTTATAATCTGTTTAACTAATGCACGTAAAAAACGTAATTCAGAACGTAATTTGTACCCTTATTCTGTAAAATATATATTAACCAAGGTACTTAATCCCTCATCTCAATTTCTCTCTAACAACGTAAATTTAATAAAATTGCATTATTTAAGGTAATGCAGATGAAAGCCTGAACTAGATTAGTTGCAAGCATTCTATATCGTTTTATAATAAAACTTAATCTCGCGTATAATAAACTTACTTGAGTTTAAAACTATAAATAAATAAATATGTTCATCTTCAATTTTAAAGCCATCACAACATTATTCCTGGACACCTTTGCAAACACCATAAGCGTCGACCAACCGGGCAAAAAGGTGAGTTATAGTTTAGTTTAAAAAATTACTTAAAATTTCTTTATTATATATAATACCCGATGTCTTTCTTTTAATAGCGATATTAATTTTATTAAATTTATAAAAAGAAACATACTTATAACTATATTCTTTATAGTAAATGTACAATGTCACTAAAGTTGCTACTCTTAGTTAATTGACAGTGGCTACCTATATAATTTGAAAAAAGTTTTAGTAATATGGAATTCTTTTGCAATTCAAAATTATTGAACCATAAAAACTTTGATAAATATAAATTCTACCAATTAAAAATATATATTTCTTACAGAATATTATAAACTACGGAATATGTATGATTAAATGCCGTGTAAGTAAACGAAAATTCACACTGTTTTCCTTATATTTGAAAACGCTTGTTTTTTCTCCAAACTAAAATTTAAAAAAAACTATGTTTTCAGAAATCTTACATTGACCCAGTTTGTGCAGTGCTTGATAGTGGTATACTCGTTAACCTTGGAAAAGAGTCGCACGCATGCCTTAGAAAAACCTGCGGGCGAGGTCAGTTGCGTAGAAGGATATTTTTTCATTACCTGCAGATTAATTTTGTGAATATGACAAAATATTGCTTTAAAAATAGAAAAACGATTGACTTTTAACTGCTCTAAGGTTACCACGTGTATACATATGAAACCGGTATTGCCATCTAGCGGCCAGTAGGCACACTTGTAGGCACTGTCGGAACTTACCATTTGTGCTAATTGGCGTATTGTCATCTGTCAACAATATCCAATACCAAACATTTCAAGTTTCATATGACATCGTGATTTTTTTCGCTCTTGAAAATGTCGAAATACGTGCCTTCAAACAACGATTTGCGGGGAGAATTAATTTTCTGTTTCCATTTGGGTAAATCGGCGATAGAATCTCAGTGAATGCTTGCCGAAGCTTACGGAGAGCATGCTCTTGGTCGAACGCAGTGTAATGAGTGGTTTAACAAGTTCAAAAGTGGCAATTTTGATGTGAGAAACGCTG
>NC_046663.1:76764698-76773938 GCF_010883055.1 Belonocnema kinseyi
GATGACTGGTTTGCTTCAAAAAACGAAGACTTTTTTTGGAAAGGTATCCATAAATTGCCTAAGAGGTGGACAAAATGTGTAGCCAGCGAGGGCGCATACTTTAAATACAATATTGGTTATCATTCTCTTGAAATAAATGTGTTTTTTTCTTGAAAAAATACCGGTTTCATATGTATACACCTGGTATATCTCATTAACCTTGAATGCATTTAAAAACTATATTTTTTATATTTTTTTCCAATGGTATGAGTTTCTATATAATAATAAATATTAATAAATATTTAAGGTGGAAGAATTAAACATCCAGGAGTATGTGATGAAAGTGATTACCAAACAGGAAATGCATCGCCAAAGTCTGCATTCGTCAGCCGAGGCGTAGGACAGGCACCTCACATGACGCTCCAGGATCATCTTAATTCTGGACATCCATAGTGCACACGTAATAATAAGAAAGCATATTCTTATTACCTGCAATGGTATAAAGTGCGTCTTCTATCCTGAATCATAAATAACGTCACTGGATGATAATTTTACACTCAATGAGTAACACATGTATAGAAATGTAATACACATAATAAACCACTCCAGTGTAATAAATAAGTTCAGATGTTACTTAATTTTCTTGTCTAACAGTTTACATTATAATCAGTGCTGAATTATTTTATTTTCCTCAGTGACATGAATTTCGCTCTTAAATATTTAAATAATCACCCGCTTTCCTAAAAAGCGTACAAAATTGTATTCAAGAATTTTTTATTTTATGAATTTTTGAGTAAATTCAGTTTATTTATTTATATTTATTTTTCCCTAGTTTTAGGCTTTTACTAAATGCATTAAAAATATATTGAACAACATTTTATATTCAATATTTTCAATTTTTTTCTCAAATTCCTTTCACAGTGTGAAATTAAATACACTTCTACTACACGTTTAGTTCACGAATACCACTAGGAAATAGCTTATGTTTTAAGAAATTACTTGCTCAAAGAAAACGTTTTTAAAAAAACTCATCTAGCACCATTATAAGGCTTACCTTATTGCGCATTAGGAAATTTCACATTTGTTTGCCGAAATCTTTGAAACAGCAAATAACAAAATTTAACAAAATTTATGTAAGGCTTATATATTTTCACTATACGAGCATGAAAATAGAGTTCAATGTGCTAATCGCAATTAAAGAAATATGTAATTAAATATGACTGGGTTACCTTCGGTAATATATATCTAAGAGACTTGTATTTGGACTTGTATTCAAAGCTTTTAAATAGGTTGGTCATTAAAATTATGGGACTACAATTTATTGACCTAAAAGGCTTTTGTTTTTCCTTACTGTTTACAAGCGGGGAAAAAGAGATGCCAATAAGATTTTTAAGCTAAATATTCATCTACTTGAAATAGCTAAAAAATTACCTCTTTGAAACAAATGTATTCCTTCCATCCATTAATCCATCATGGATTGAATACTTACATCTTTTCGTTAAAATTGCGAATATTTTACTTCAAACTACATAAATATATTCGGGTTTTCCAATAAGAGTGCTCATGAGGTATAGACTATACTGCCGTACAAACTAAAAGGATGCATAAGTCTAATCTGACTGGAACTTAGAAAATCGAGAAAAACTTCTTGCTCAAACAACTTTAATATCGAATAAAATTTTGGATAATTAAGATACTCTAATCGGGTGAAAATATAGTGCTTTTTCATACTTGGCAATAAAACATTGATTTTTTAAACAATTTCTATTAGAAAATGGACTTGCGATGTTTTAATAGTCGCACAAAGTCCAAAATACAAGGTAAAAGAACACAAAGTCACTTGCGGACGATGCCTTTGTCGAAGTACTCGAGTGCAGCCTCAACATACAACAACAAAACATTCGTAAGGGACAATGTGTATTTAGTGGCTGTTCGGGATTTACCCGAACGATCGTTGCTAGTGTATAGCCGAATTTAGCCGGGACTTATTTCCCGTGGATTTCCGATCAGAGTCCGAGCTAATTCTCAAGTCTAAAACATACGTAAGGCCAAGCGATTCTTTTCGTTTGCCAATTCGCGCCGCACTCGGTCACTTTTATAATGCAAAAAAGACACAAAGTTCTTTCGGTTCTTTTTCATGTGTATGCTGATTACGTATTTTCTTCCTTGTAGAACTATTAGGACACGCAAAGTGCTTTGCGTATCTTTTTCTGTTGTATTTTAAAACTTTTTCGATGTTCCTCATTTATAAACAATCCTTTTTTGCAATAAATATTGATCATTAATATACTTTATTAACACAGATGCAGCTTTCTCTTACGAATTCAAACATACCAAAAACTCATTTTTCATAAAAATGTCAATTATGTATCTTTTTTGTTTGGGCGGCAGCATAGAGGAAGGACTTTCCGAGAAGTGTGTTACCCCCACTCTCTACCGAAAAGTTCACGCACTCGAAACGTAAGCGGGTCTCTCAATTACAGCGCTTCGTATCTCCTTGATTTTTCTCGTTAAACGTTTTTTTACACACGAAACTAAACTGAAATCCAAACTAGCTATTGCTAAAAAGATTGCACGGATCGATAAATGAAAAAAAATTCACTTTTTATTATTGTTTTTTTGATCGTCACGCAACCAAGACATTTACTTTGTTCAGCCCAAAACTTCGGCTAGAAGCACTTGACAAATAATAAATTTTCGAATAAGTCCACCTATACAGATTAAATGATTTTTCCACCATTGAATTATTTTCCTCTTAAAAAAAAATTAGAAATAACTTTTAGTCATCCATTATAAGTCTTTTAACCAACCTGCAAGTCAATTTCCAATGATCATTCATTAACTGGGCACGTCCGAGCTCCCCCCCCCCCATGATCTTTAAACGCAATGTATTTATTTTTATTGTTTTAAGGTATATAGTTGATCGTTATTATTTGCAGGGTTTGACTCTGGTAAATCTCGGCATTTGCGTCAAGTGCCATTGCAGCAAGTCACATTGTGACAATTCTTATTTCAAAAAATATGAAGTGCACAATATATGATTTAAGTTACCCCATTACTTTTTGCTGATTATTTGTGGACTTCACATTTTTTCTGATATTGATGTGATGATAAACTTGAATAGTAGCCGAGGTACCTAGCTCCTGAAGAAACGACATATCAGCCTCGACTCTCAAAAATAATTATTAAAAAAAAGTAAATTAATTTAAATTTTAAGAAAGCGAGAACTTATCTTCACAATGGGGAACCAAAAGGATTTTGAAGTTTTTTAACATAAAATCCACAAAAATTTAGTTTGTACTCATTAATCAAATGATTAATAATTATCAAATAATGAATAATAAATAATGAATAATGAATCAATTAATTATTAAACAATGAATAATGAATTCATTACTTGTTACATAATTAATAATGAATGAATTAAATAAAAATTCGTATAAATGTCCAATGTGTGATAGCAAGAAGTTATCGAAAAGATATTCTTAGTAGATTCTGTAAAAAAATTGATCATATTCCTTGAAATATGTCCTGAAACGCTATCGAGGTAGGTAAAGCGGGAAGTATCACTTTTCATAAAGAATGTTAGATATATGCTATAATTGAGGGCTTATTTAAGGTTCATTAAATACCCAAAAACCAAATTTTGAGTTCTGCATTTTTTCAAAGAAATGCATGGTACTGCCAGCTTTAAGTCAAGCCAGCAGTACCATGGTCGAAATATTGGTTATATAAAAAATTTTCTTTCACAGGAATTGAGGGCCCAATTAGGCCTCTTGCATCATCCCCGGTAAAATTGTTAAAAACAACCACTATTATAAAAAATACCCTAAAGAATAAATATACACTTATCTTAAAAGTGGGCACATCAGAATTGAAGAATCATTTTAGATTTTCTCACGCCGCCAAAATCAATTTTCGAAAACCATACTTTAACATAAAAAACAACCCCTCACTCAAAAGTGCACTAAATATGCACGAATCATAAAACATCGGAATTAATGGCACATTTTAGGCTCTTAATTGCCTCCAAAATCATATTTCAAAAACCATTCCTAACCATTAAAAAACTACGCCTCATCCAAAAAATATGATAAAGTGCACTAAATATGCACGAAACATGAGAGTAAATACATCGGAATTGAAGGCTTATTTAAGCTCTCAAGCATCCCCTAAAACAGATTTCCAAAACCATCCCTTAACATTGGAAAACCATCCCTTATCCAAAAGAACTGATAATGTGCAAGAAAATGTATTTGATCAGATTGTAATATTTTCTAGCCGTCAGAAAAAATCAAACCCTTTTCCAAAAACTATCCCTAACACTCGAAAACTACCCTGTAAAGGAATGCTACGTTCAAATAAGAATCAGGTACATCAGCAGTGTTTCTCGGACCGTGCTCTGAAATTAAAAATGCTCTAATATTAGAGGAAATGACTCGAATGTGGCACATTAACTCCTTTTTTATAGGTGCCAGCACAGAAAAAACTAAGAATAACATTTTGTTGCAGGAAATTTTTTAAAGCGATAAAGTTCTGTTTTGCTAAATTCGCGTCTTTAAAAAAACATGTGTTTGTCATGGAAAAACAAAAGAAAGTTTAACCGATATTTGTGTAAAGTTTATACTGTGAATTTAATTTTTGTTCCAGAGAATCTATCGTCAGAAATCGATGTAAAGTTTATCTTCTATTTTTTCTGTGGGGGCTCTATGAACCATAATTGAATTAATAATACGTCATTTTGACGGCTATTTAAAAAACAGAAGTTTTTCGGAAATCGGAAAAAGTCAGGTCGAATATGGTAAACCTTGAACTAAATTAAAATATAAAAAAATAAAAAGTTAACGGTATGTAAATATTAATGAATATAATTTTGAATAATGCAATATACGGTGAACCGTTCTTTAAACATACAGAAAGTTGAATAATGTCTAACTGTATTTTTGGGCCAAAAAAAGTGTGCCATATTCAAAGCCACCTATTCGAGCCACTGTCTACAAAATATTCATGTCTAAAAAGAATAACCTTTGAAGAGAAGCGTCTCCACATCCCCTTTCCAATACTATTCTATAACTAACCCTATTGTACTACTACAAGCAACATTTATTAATATAACTCTATTCACAAGATAATAAAAATAAATTTAAGGCTAATAAAAAATGAACTCGAGTATAACCGTTTATATATTTTGTATCTAACGTTTTCAATCATGCACATCGAGCAATGAAACTTACACTTTTATCTACTAGGATAAAACGAACTATTACTAACGGAGTACGTTTTAGTTTGTCAGAATTCCGAGTGTGCCATATTCGTGCTGATAATGTGCAAGAAAAAGTATATTATTAGTTTTCAAATATTTTATATTTCTTTTATGATATGGGTTGTTTTTGAAAAATTGGGCCGGGGTCATAAAAGAGCTTTAAATGAGCCCTCAATTCATGTGAAAGTACAAATTTGATATAATCGATATTTTTACCATAGTACTGCTAGGTTTACGTAAAGCTGTGAGTACCATGCATTTTTTTCAAATGCAGAGCCGAAAATTTAACTTTTGGGTTTATAATGAGCCTTAAATGAGCCCTCCATTATGGCATAGGTCTAATGTCCCTTGGACACTGAGAAAACTATATCGCATGAATTACAATATATACCGTAATTCCTGCGCTATATATCGTAATTATCGCGTTATAATAGCGCCAAATCGTGATATCGTACATTGCAAATTTTTACATTATATACCGCATAATTGTACAGTCTATAACGTAAGAATTAAAGTTTATAACGCTATCACATTGTGTTTCTTCTTTTGTGATCTCGCGAGGGTTCGAGTAGTGAACAAACGATCACAGGAAAAATTAAATATAAAGTTTAAATCGATTCCAGGTGAAAGAATCACTGGAACAAAAATTAACCTTGCCAGATAAACTTTACATGAATCGAAGATCCAGTGTCGTTTAACTTCATTAAATTTGAGAGAAATGGGGATTTCCATCTGTCAGTTACATTTTGCATCGACGAGTTCAGAATTATTTTCCTAACCTCAGTGAAAATATGTTTAATCATTAACCGTTGCAGGTCTTACCTACAGCAAATTTTTCCTTTTTTCTGTGATTGTTTTAAATCTAAGAGTCCCGATTTATAGCTCGAACTGACTCATACTCTGCCTTTTTTACATTGCTGCTAAGGACGCCGCGCCGTATAGAAGACGACACTAACTAAATTTAACTTCATTTTTTTCTGTGATATTAGTGCATTATAATATCTTATAAAGCTCCGGGACTTGATTGTACGTTAAAATATTGCGCTTTCTTGCAATATAGAGATTTTGCGACATTATTGTGCGATATCTTTTTCTCCATGGACAAAGTGGTACTACCGGCTTCACCACCTATACTATCGTCCAGGATACAAGGGGCATAAAGCTCTTGATATATGGTTACAACAACCTTAATATAATTTTATAAAATCGGCTCTAATGTTTTTTTAACAATGAACTCTATTTTTGTTATAAAATCTTCGGATTTATACTTGTATAAAATCCATGCAAATTTTTTAAAGAATTTTTAGATACAATATCTCATTTTAAGAAAATTTTATTTTTTCACTAATCTTAAGATTCCTAGACAATGATCCCAATTAATTCAAAAATTAGGACGCAAATTAAATACTAAAAACAAAATTATATCTTCGTATTTTTGAATATTTCTTCTCTTTAAATTTTAGGGTGAAGGGGACGGGTGGTCCAAAGGGTAAAAAAATCGTTTATTTAATGTTCATGCAGTAAAACGTATCAAAAATTTTTCCCTAAAAAATTTTCATTCGATCGCTCAGAGCGAATCGTGACAGAGCTAAAGTCTCCACACCTCGGACGAAGTACAATAGACGCAGTTAGCGAGTTTAGACTAAAGAGGCCAGAATTCTTCACGAAAAAAAATTTCTACACTTTTTCCATGCCTCAAACTTTAAACGTGTTTTTCTCAAAACTACATTTTTTAGAATGGTGAACGGTCTCTCTCAAAAACTTTAGCACTAATCTTCACCAAATATGGTATACATTTTCGACAGATATATCGCAAAAATGCAACGATTTTGTCGATCGAATTTTTGTTGTTGCGCTTTTACAGATACAAATTGGCGGATTTTTTAAGCTAAAAATCGATTTTTTCAGTTTTTTGACCGCCAAACCGGAAAAAAATAAAAATGTAAAAAGATGGTTGCATTATAGGCATTGATTTAATTTATCCAAATCTTTTTGTTTTTTTATTTACGATGATCCGCTTAATAGTTATCCCATTCACCGCAGAGCATCTTTTTCGAAGACGTCTCCCAAAATCTGTTGGCAACGGCTAAATTTTTCATATTTTTAGACAACAAATTCACAGGGTATTCTTGAAATGTCACTTAAAGATCCACAAAAGCTCCTAAATAAATAACTTATTCATCAATTTAGAAAAAATCGCTAAATAACGCTTTTTTACCCTTCGCACCATACCCACCTCCCCCCTTAAAATTATGACACTCTTATAATTTCTTACATTATTAAAAAAGAACGTATTCTCAGATAATGCTTACGCAATGCGAGATCTCCAAATTGTTTTTATTCGCACTAAACCTTGAAAATTTACTCGACACGTGTACATATATGAGGTAATAAAAGCGACGAATAGTACCACTCTCCAAGTATTCAGTTTCTTATCAAACATCGTTCTTTCCGAAGCTTTTTTTCGATAAAGAAGCTTGACTGAATAGAAATTTAAGATGTTTGCAAAATTCGCATCAGGTTTTTTATTACTAGGTAAGTAATTATCTATATTAAAAGAAATTTAAAGGTTGAAAAAATATTTTATTCAAGAATTAAAGTTACATAATTAAGTATATTTTATAAATACACTAAATATGAATTATTGTATAAAAAATAATAAAAAGAAATCAAATAAAAAAATGGCATGTTTTGTGTTATTTTCAATTAGAAAAACTTTATTTCGAATTTTATTAAGACACAAATTTTATTCTGTGTAAGGGCATGAATGACTGGCCATACCATATGTTCCTGTTTCTTTCCAACTACTTATTTTCAAACTCAAACAGATACCCTGCTGATATTTTAGAAAAAGAGGGAAAATGTAGCATACTACAGCTGACTGCCATATTTTAGATTGTAGTATGCTTAACTTATGTACCCTATTTTAATTTTAAACGGAATTGAGAGCAGGGATTTATTGCTATTATTCTGTGTAATATATACATATAATAGCCAAGGTACTACAGCATTATCTTAATTTCTTTCTATCAAGTTGAAAATTAATAAAATTGCATTATTTAAAGAAATGCACATAATAGTTAAACTGGGCCTTGTTATAGGTGAACACTGTGTATCGTTGTATAATGAAACCCAATCACACTTATGGGAAATTATTTTAGTATTAAACATATGTTCATCTTCATTTTTAAAGCTGTCGCAACTTTATTTTTGGATACCTATGCTATCACCATCAGCACCGACCAACCGGGCAAAATGGTGAGTTTTGTTTTACTTAGAACAATTATATAAAGTTTTTATTATCATATATAATACACGATACCTTTTTAACGCTAATTATGAATTTATTAAGAGATACATATGTAAAAGCGTGTAAAAATAATCGGGCATTAAAGTTGATGCTATTAGATGATTGAAAATAATAGGGTTTTTGTTGGCAATTTCAAATTATTTAACTAAATAAACTTTAATAAACCGTACTTCTACTAATTACAAAAATATTTCTTGCAGAATTTTATGAGCTACGGAAAGTGTCTTTTTAAATGTCATGTAAGTAAACAAAAGCTTGGACTGTCCTTCTCATATTGGAAATCCATTGATTTTTCCCAAAAATGTGAATTAAAAAAAAACTGTATTTCCAGAAATCTCACAAGGACCCAGTTTGTGCAATGCTTGGTAATGGAAAACATGTTAACTTCGGAAGAAAAACGTACGATTGCCTCAAAAAAAACTGCGGGCGAGGTTAGTTGTCTAGAAAGACATTTTCTTATTTCCTGCAGATAAATTTTATAAGCATGCTAAAATACTGCTTTTGTAAATACAAAAATTAGAGCCTTTGAATAGCTTAAAAGATATAACTGATCCACCTCGAATTCATTTGAAAAAGATTGTTTAACTTCAAAATATTCAATGCGAAGTAGCTTAATTTGGAAAATTATTTACTTCAAAAATATAACAGGTGTACTATATCGTTAGACATATCAGCTTTATAAAATAAT
>NC_046663.1:76774038-76784038 GCF_010883055.1 Belonocnema kinseyi
ACTAATAACTATTTCAGGTGGAATAATCAAACATACGGGTGTATGTATGGCAAGTGATCTGAAACGAGAACATTCATCATAAAAGCCTGCATTCGTCATCCATATCGCATATTTCGGGTGGCCTAGAATGATTATAAAACATACTTTTATTCTCTACAATATAATATAATATATGTGCTTCGACTAAATGTAAATGACGTCACTTAGCAAAAATTTTACACTTCTTAACGAAAAACAAATGTATATAAGTGCAATACTTATCGTAACACATTCATGTTAAATAAATTAAATTTTTAAATATTGAAAATCATAATTGTTATTTTATATCATACATATTAAATACTAAAGAGCTTTCAAATTCAAATATTCAAAACAAGAAAATTTTAGGTTGCAACTCATGTGGAAATTGCTATATGTTTACCCAATTACAAGTTTGGCCCTAACTTGGAAAATTATTTTATGGCTACAACAAGGTCAATATGAGAATTCTAGTTAAAACCAACTCTGTTCCACATCTCTTAATTGCAGCGCCATTAACCTGGCTGTGGAAAGTGAAAAGCACTCGTCGGGTTTGGAGGCATCGAGCAATTTTCAACATTCTAAGATTCCAGAACGGAAACGAAATTAGGTATCATAAGTATCATAAGGAATCATAAGTACTTTAGGTTTATTTATATATTAGTCGCTACGACGAAGGCATTTTTAATTTTTTGTCTATAGGCATTAATTTTCATTGTTTTCTCTTCATACAGGAAAATCCGTTAAACACAAGGGTCGTACGTAATCGTTATTTCACGAACCAACCAGGACAGTGGATAGTATTTTTAGGTCCACCTATCACACGACTATTTTCTAAATTTCTGTCAATTACAAGGTCGGGCCATCATTTAAAGGCTCATTTATGATCAAGTGCCCATGAAAATATTACTCCGAAAAATTTCATTCCAAAATCGAGGTACGTTCTACCTAGAATTTTCATACAATTAGCACAACTTTTTTTTTTAATTCGCTTGTAAAATTAGAACAATATATAAAACTATAATTATTATTATTATTTAGTCTCTTTCTTTAAAATAATTTTATCCGTTTCATAATTTTATTGACGAAAAGTAGAAATAGCGATATGCAATGAATGTTCTGCTCAAAATGAGATTTATAACCTACATGCGAGTATAGGCTAGAAATTCAGAATTTATTTGAAGGTTTCGTAATTATTTGCATAGTTAAAATAAAGATAACTTTGGATAAATAAATAAACTTTTTCTAGAATCTTTTTTCGAAAGAGTCGTCAGAGTAAAATAGAATTTATTAGGAGGGTCTCTAATATTCCACTCTCGTCAAAATATTCGATTTTAACTGTTTGAAATCCAGACAATATAAACAACACGTTGGCTATGTTTGAAGTTGTGTTCCTTTAAATAAGAATAATTAAAATATAATTTGTTTTTATTACAAAGTAAAAATGATCCTTGCCTTCATTGCTATTTTTATACTTCTAGTTTTACTTGCTAATTTTTAATTTTACAGGCGCTGTTTGTGAAAAATAAATGTTAACTGAGGATGACGTCTTCTCATCTTAGTTCTCATCTTAGTCTTTTACTGATTTTTTTATTTTTTTAGACAATTATTTATTTTAATGTGGCTGAGACTAGAAAAATAAATAAGCGAAGTTGGGGCCACGTTAGTCGGTAAGCTAAGATCTGGTCGGGTCAGGCGTTTCATTTTTATTTTAGTCCTGTCTAAATCCACAATTTGAAGCTAAGTTTTTCCTAGTTTGGTCCCAGTTAGCGCGATGATAACATTTCCACATGGGAAATTATTATAGTTTCAGGTTTTTTACTTGTAAATTTTTAAAAATTTCTAAGACAACCCTGACACATAAAATTAAATATATGTAAAGGCCTAATATAACCATATACGAAGATATTTTGGGCTTTTTTTGGACGGTCGAAATTATCTATGAAAACCATTAGGAAAAAAATCATTTTGTGCAGTTTTTTAAATAACCCCTATGTATTCAAAAAAATTGTACGGAAAATTTATCAAACCTGTGGACCCCTAAATCCATAAATGTTATTTTTACATTAAATCTATGCATTGGTCTACTTTACCGTCGTCTTTCACATGAACTATTGTTCTTAATTCACTACATTTTTTTAAAATTGATCAGATAATGTCTTTTCTAAAAAAATTCGGATTTTTTCTGATAGAATAAAAACAAAGGCTGCTTTTTTATGTATTTGATACGTTTTCGACACCTCAAATTTATTATTCAAAAACGCCCATTTTTTAAATAAATACAATTAAATAATGTTTTATCTAAAAAGTCGGCTTTTCTGTTTCAAAATTATGATAATGATTTTATTTTGATAGATTTTATTTTATTTATCATTTGATTGATAGTAATTGAATTAAATTAAATTTTATGTTCGCAGAAAATTTATATGATTTTTATAAAATGTTACTCTTTCTTTCCTCTAAGTCTGTCTGAAAACATCAATGTCTGAAACAGTATTCTTCTTCTGCTTCCTGCCAAATTTTCCATTCACTCTTCAACAACTTGCAATAAAAATGGTTCATTTTCTTCGTCTTCCTTCAATAAGCCGTTAAAATCAGAAATCAGTTTAAGTTTTTAGCATATGCGCCATAAAAAAGGAAATGCAGGTTTAAAAATTATAAGAAGCAAGCAGACATCCTCATTTCAAAAAAAAATTTTTTTAACCAAAACAAAATTTTTTTGCTCCTTTATCAAACATATAATTTGTTTGATTCAAATAAAATTTGTTTAAATCAAATAATTGTGTGTTGGACTAAAATAACTTTTTGACCAACGGTTGTAGTTTTAACTAAACCAAAAAAAATTAATAAAAACGGAAAAATGACATTATCCGGTCAAATTATGAAAGATTTGTAAAAAGATGTATAAGCCAAAATTATGTAACAGAAAAGATTTACATATTGGTTATAAATTAGTTTTTGACAGGATGTTTAGTTTTTTTATCTGTTCGTAAAAAACAATATCAAAGATAAAAAAATTAATTTTTGGAGACACAAGTTATAAAAAAAAATTATTCGACAAAAGTTGTTCGCCAAAAAAGAACAACAAATTTGTTATGAGTAATTTTTTCATACCACGGCTAGTTTTTATTTTAATCTTAAAAATAACATTAAAAATATAATAAAATTAAGTTTTTTAAAAAACTACGGAAGGTAAGAAAAAAAATCATAAGAAACAAAAGATATTCACCCAAAGAGGATCCACAGATTTGTTATGAATACTTTTTTATAGGACTCGTAGCTTTCTTTTAATCGTTATCAATAGGATTTTTTAAACATTAGATTAAAAAATTGTTAATATTAGAATATTAGATTTTTTCTTTTATACTTTTGCTATCAAATTAAATTAAAATAAGAAAATCGACATCATGGAAAAATGACGCAAACTATACAATACAATTTTATTGAACAAATTTGTTTGTATGAATTATATCCCCGCTTCACGCTGAGATGCGTATTTGAGATTGAAATTCCGAAAAATGATATTAAAAAGAAGAAAATTAAATTCGCGGAAAAACGACACAAGTTGCAATAAAATTTGAAGTAAAAAACAAATTTTTTTACAGGATGCACCTTTTAGAAAAACAATTAAAACATGAAAACGAAAATACATTTATATGAATACCGACATATATTATGAATTGCAGTCATACACATTTGTAAAATTATACATTTCTCAGTGTAGCTGGCAATAAAAATAATTGTAAATTAAGAAGCACATATAAAGTAGCCATCATAAATCAAATTTGTACTTTTTTGCAATATCTGAAAAAAATCCCATACGGAAGCCCGGGATAGATTTGTTCTGAAAAGTTTTTATTTGATCAAAAATCGATGATGAATCACAATAAACGTGATGAGAATGTGTCCGCTCAAGCCGCAGGAGGTTTAAACCTTTAAATTTAAAGAGGTTTAAATTTGTAACCTAGAGGTTACAAATGCCAGGTTCAAAATGCAAACAGGAATAATAAAAAAGGCGGAGAAATGAAAGGAATGGTGATGGGAGAAAGGAACGAATGTATAATAAAGAATGATGAAAAGATGTATAATAGAGAATGATAAAATATAGAGGGGGTGAGGCAGGGAAATATAACCATTCAGGAGAGAAAGGCGAACGTTAATTGATTATGTGGTAGTACACGAAGAGTTAAGAGACGCCAAGAAATTAGAAGTAAAGAACTATATAGTTTCAGATCTCTTTCCCATTGATAGAGACATTAGAGGGAGAAAAAGGTAATAACAATTATTCTAAAAAGGAAGCAAAAGTGAAAATAGGAGAAAAGGGGGACTGGACAATCAAAGGTAAAGAACGGTTTAAGAAAAAGGTCAGGAATTTAAAAATGGTGGAAGAAAATGTAAACGAGGATGTTAAAATAATGAAAGGAGAAATAAAAAGAGTATTAGATTGTACAAGCAAAAAAGAAGTTAGTGAAAGAAGTGATAGAAGTGGGGGGCATGAGGAATGTTAACAGAAGAAGAAGGGAGTAAGAAGGGAGTTAAGAAAATAAAGAAAATTGTTAAGTAGTAGATAAAAATACAGGAGAAAAAGGGAGTATACTGATTTGTGTCATTAAAAATAGGAGAAGGTAAATAAAATGTTTTAAGGAGAAACAGAGAAGGCTGGCACAGATGAAACGGTTTGGAATATGGTGAATAGCGAGAAAGAAAAAGAAAAAGAAGAGTAAATCAGTATATTGACATGGTAGAATGATACATATGATGAAATCGCTGGGAGGAGCGGAGAGGAAAGTTAGGAAACGAGGTAAATATTGTAGGGAAGCAGATGAGGAAAAGATTATTACAAGGAAGGGAATATTCAAGGTATTAGGGATAAGGAGTAGTAGCACTATAATAAAGAAAGGCAAAGAAGAGGACGTTAAAGCTTATAGAGGCTTGACACTAATGCTAACATTGTATAAACTATATTGACTGTTTTCTGGGAGATGTTGAAGAAAGAAGTTAAGGATAAAAGGTAGAGCCATCAAGTCAGGGCAATGCTAGCAATGTCCGTGGACTTAAACACCGTGTTTGGCTCTTTAGACCAAGGCTAAATAGATAAATTTATATTGAAAACGGGAGCAAGTAGTGCATAGTTTCTGTTTGGCGAGCGGAGCGACAATAGCATGTGTCTGAGCCCGTTTTTATTTAATATATTAATATCAGGATTGGAAAACAAAACATATTCACTGGCATATGCAGAAGATATAGTGTTGATAGCTGATGATAAAGAAGGGATGGCGGCCTTGATTAAAGGATTAGGTAAATACTTAGATGGGAAAAAATAAAATGTTAATGTAGAAAAGAAAGAGATAATGAAGCTTAGAAAAATAGGGGAAAGGAAAAAAGTATGGACGGGAAGGTGGAAGGAAATAAAATTAAAAGAAGTAAAAGAGTAAATATCTCAGATATACCTTGCAAACAAATGGAGACCATAGAGCTGATATAAGAGAAAGGATAAAAAAGCAGCAGAAGTAATTAAACAGATATGTGGAAAAGAAAAAAAGGTGGAGGATATATTATGAGAGAAGAAGCGCAAAGGAAAAAATTAAGTATTAGTGCGGAAATGAGGGCATGTAAATTTGAGACGAATCTGAGGAAGGGAATGGATAAGGAAGATATAAATGACGGGACTGGCATAAACTATGAAGAATTGAAAAAGGTAGAAGGAAAGAGAATTAACCTTTAGAGGGCCGGCAATTTGGGAGAAGATTCGACCTCAGAAAATTGGCCCAATAGTTATCTAATATCATTGATTGATCATAGACAAAGTCTCGATCAGGGGGTGAGCCAATATATTGTCTTTTCGGTCATATACGGACCAGTGAATGTTAAAAATGTCGAATTCGAAAAAATTATTTTTTCAATAGCATATAAGCTTTTTACATCTTATAAATATTATACAGGGTATATTTGAAAGTGTAAATGTACTTTTTCGATGTATTTTTTGACGCTGAATCCAAATCTGACATAAAAAATACCGTGAATTCAAAAACAACCCTTCTAATAGGGTGAAAAATTATAACTACCCTTTTGCTTCGTCTGAAAAGGGGTGAGATGGACAAAAGAGTTGAAAAAATGGTGAGGGAATTTATATTCAGTTATATCAAATAATAACCTTCAAAACATTTTATAACAATTTTATTATTGATGTAGGTTTTTTGACCAGGGAAATTAATTAATAGTTTAAGATGTTAATTTTGTTTGTCTACTTGGTCATGATCAATATTATTAAAATATTAATTAATTTTTAATAATAGTGATTATGGCGAAGTAGAAAAACAAAATTAACATCTTAAACTATTAATTTGATAAAAATACTTGTTTGTAATTATAATCTCATTCAAACGAAACAAGGCACCGTTTTGACAAAGTTGGAATAGTAAATTTTAGAGGTATGGGGTACTTAAAAAGGGGTTGGGAAGGATTAGTTCAACTTAAATTACATTGAAAACCGGTAATAATATTACAAAAATGAATATTTTAATCTAAAAATTAAAATTGGAGAAGTTTACCTGGTGAGCCAAAATTTTGATTTTCCAGCCCTCTGAAGGTTAATAGAAAGATGGAGGATAATTTTGGAATCAAAATATAATATGCAAATGGTATAAAATAAAGAAAAAGAAATGAGTACCAGAATATTTAGAAAAGGGAGAATTAGATTGGGAAACGAGGTAAGGAAAGGAACGTAATGGGAAAAGGAAGATAACAGAAGATTTAGAATATGTGAGTGGGAGGATGAAACAAGGGCTAATGTACGGCAAGGATGTAGGAGAGAAATGGGAGTTAAGGGTAGCTGGCAAGAGAATGTAGTAAACATTCTAGGAGATGATTAACTGGGAAAAGTGGGAATTATTGAGTTAGAGGGGGCTAGAAAAGCGAATGGGAACGGATGAAATAAAGCATATAAAAAGTAGCAAAATTTAGGTACAAGAGCAGTGTAAGGAAGCCGAACTCGTTTAGATTAGACGCGTAAAGAATTGTGATTAATAGTTATCTAACAGCATAAGTAGATTAAGATGCGTTTGTGTTTTCTCTCTCTCTTTTTCTTTCTTTAGGTTGGACTCTAACTTTTGATCGCTCGCTCACTCATTCGCTAACACGTCCTAAATTGCGCTATCGTAAAAACTAGAAATAAGGATCTGGATATAAGATTTCCTGTAAATAGTTATAAATAATTATAAATAGCAAAGATGAGATTTTTTTTAATTTCTAGACGGAAGTGTCGTAAGACATGGAATTTCATGTAAATTCTTAAGGGACAGATTATGACTAAAAAATTCACAATCACCAAATTTTAGTTGCTGATGCTTAGACCTTCAATTTTAAAAGTTTTGTGCACGAATCTGAAGAAAGTACAAAGATCGAGCGCGTAGCGCGAGGCAATAGCATATTGAGCAACAAGTGTGGTAAGTTGGCACTTTCCCACGAGGGTACAATTGCCCAATCACACTTGTTGCTCATACTATTTTGTTTTACATGAACGCGTGAAGTGGCTTATTTATTTGGAAGGAAAGGCGTGAAATAATGATTACTGGCGTGCGATAATGGAAATCATGGATAATATGGCACTTATAAATGATGCCACACCCTGACAGGCCGCTAATCCTTTCCCTGTATAACTAGGGTTTTTGAGTTAGGGCGAGCCCTGTCTGCATTACTGACATGCTCCTGGCTAGAACCGCCGAGGCACCTTTGCTGCGGTGCAAATTAATCTGCATCATGAACATTGCCGTCTGAGCTATTTAAAGGCAAAGCCGGAGCATTTCCGGACGCTTCTGGTCTCCCTGGGGATCCCAGTTGAGTCACCCTGAAAGCAACCCTACCTGCCCCCAAATAGGGTCGGTAGTCCAGAGCCGCAAGAGCTCTGATTGTCGATTCAGGAAGTCCGACAACCAGAATCTAGCCAGTCCTCTTCTGTCCGGAACCCTGCTCGTCGGAATACGCGGTGTGTTAAAAAAATAAGGCGACTTTATGGTTTTCTTCAAAAATATTCACTTATTCTTCAATATTTATGTTGTCCCCTTCAAAGTAATCCCCCTCAGATATAATACACTTGTGCCAACGCTTTTTCCAATCATCGAAGCACTTCTGATAATCATTTTGTGGTATAGCCTTGAGTTCTTTCAGCGATTCAGTCTTTATCTCCTCAATCGTTGAAAATCGATGTCCTTACATGGGTCTCTTCAGTTTTGGGAAAAGAAAAAAGTCACTGTGCGCCAAATCCGGTGAATATCATTATTGACTTCATTCAACATCTCCAGAGCGACGGTCATGCGATGGATCTTTTGATCAAAATTAAGCAGTTTTGGAACAAATTTCGCTGACACACGTCTCATGCCCCAAACGTCCGAAAATATAGCATGGCACACCATTTCTTCCATTGCTTGAACGTTTTCATCTGATGTTGACGTGCTGGGACGTACAGGGCGAGGTTCGTCTTCGACATCCTCTGGGCCTTCTTGGAACAGCACACCAAACCCTTCTAACCTTTTACGCCTTTGCCAGAAAAACAACACGAGCTATATAGTCAAAACTGTAATTATATGATCGTGACGAGTGTACCAACACAACAAAACAAAAAATTTAAAACTTGAATGTATGTAGCCCGCGAAAATTGAAAAGTCACCTTACTTTTTGAACACACCTCGTATACCTTCCACGAAGCTGCCTTCAGAGTCGGATTCTGGAAGCCTAGGCGCACCAGAACGGTCATCGGACGCTCAGGGTTTCCGTGAATCAGAACAGTCTCTCTGCGGTACCTTTTTAGACATTCCGTCCCCCTGAACTTTAGGTTTAGTCTCTCTTTGAGCCTTAACGTAGAAATCCTCTCTATTAACCAGTCTCTTGACCAGATATCCGCGGCCTCGACCACAATGGCCCCCCACCTGATAAAGACGTCGTTGAATCTGGGGGCGCGCCCTTTGCGGGGTTACGCGTTAATCTTCTTAGATATTTTCTCCCTCAACCAGTCCAGATAATTGAGAACTAATCAGGTTTTAGGATAACCCGATGCAACGACAACTCTCGCCAGGGCGTTGTTAGCCATCTGCGCGAAAGTAAGATACTGTGTATCCGGAACCTTCTGCCGTTCCAACTCCCTATTTAGGAGGGCTTCTCTGGAGCCCTTTCTTCTCTTGCCCATAAGTTGAGCCTGAAGTGTTACTTTAGGTGCAGACCCTGCAACCTCGTTGTCTTGGCTGGTACTTAAGAGACGCGCATGGCGCGCTTTATTCCTCTAAGCGCGGCTACGATTCTTGTTCCTAATGGAGAGCACCGTTAGCTGCTCTTGTATCGTGGCGACAGGAATGTCACTAACCTCATTGTTTCGCACAGCTTCCAGTGGATTACCCCTGATGGAGCGTTTCACTTTCTGCGGTGGGTTGAGGGATGGACTCGGATTTTCAGATTTTCTGACATAAAAGTGCCACCAAAAGCTAGGGAAATAGAAAATACCCTTGCAGAGCTGGTGTCCCAATTCGACCTGATGTCCCAAAGTCACCATTAAGATACCTCCTTTATGACCCTTGCCTATCTGCCTCTACTGAGGTGGACAGGCCGGGGTATTCAAGGATTTGGTGTGACCCTAGTGCCATGCACCCCTGGACACAGCGTGCCGTGACGAGGCGATCACATTTTGGCTTCGGGAGCATGAGAACTCACGTCTTCGATATACCAGGGGATTTTTCCAGTACCCCCTGGAAACACCGCTTCTTATTTTAGATCTCACCGACTGCAGTCCATCAGATCCCCAGATTAGCTACACCTCGCGATGTAGCACCTCTGGTTCACTTATTCCGGACTATAGTACGATAAGACCCCTGAGCCCTCCCACCAACTACAATAGGCCAGCGGCAAACCCCCAGAAAGTCGCTTAGAAACACGAAAGAGTGACCAGATCATTCCTAGTCGCTAATAATAACCTACCTGTATGTTTTCGAGGATG
>NC_046663.1:76784138-76786401 GCF_010883055.1 Belonocnema kinseyi
TAAAGAAATTCCAATAAATGAGGAAAATGACAACTAAATAATTAATTTGATTTATTTACATTTATTCTATATTTAAATCTATTATTCAACAAACGAAATATTGCTTGTACAAAATTTTGAAATTAAATTGTACTCATGTTTTTACTCGAAGAAGCAATAGAAAATCTAAAATCCATTGATTAGGCATTTGGCGTGATGACACGCCGCGCGCTCGGTTTATTGAAATCGCTGTCTATTTTTTTCTGATAAAGATCAAGGTTTGAAATTTTCTGGAAAACTTCTATATATATTACTCTTTGAGACTGCATATTTAGATATTGAAAATTAAAAACTTTGTCACACAACTTTTGCAAAAGTATGCACCGAGTCGGATTAGCAGAAATTTTTTTTCTCCAAAATTTCCCTACTAATCGGAAAATGCTTTAGAGATTTCGGACAACCTTTACTAGTTTACGAATATGTTCGCAAATATGCCATAAAATTTTCAAAGAAAAATATTCATAATTGGCTGAGTGACAGCGAGTTGAACACGAAAATCATGAAAAAAAATTTTACTCATTTTTGACGTAATTGTCGATTTTGACAATGTTCCCCCAATTTTAGGATAAAATAAATTTCAGATTCGGAATCAGCATCCTCGAAAACATAAAGGTAGGCTATTAGTAGCGACTAGGAATGATCTGGTCACTCCTATGTCATTTTTGGGGTGGTTGCCGCTCGCCTACAAGGTCTCGGGTTCCCTATAGAGAACAGTCTACTGTAAGTATTTAGCAGTTAATTTCTGACGCTGCCAGACTTACTGAAACCCCCCAGTGTTTTTTTTTGTCTTGTCGTTTTTCTAGATTCGTCCTAATATTAACCGTAAATTCCATGATACGTATTCTCTCCTCTGTCTATATCTTGGAAAGCAAGCATTTTGTCGAAAAAGTAAAAATTAACGTGTTTTGCCAGAATGACACAAAAGATACGAAAAAAGCCAGCATTTTCCGAAAAGATTTATCAAATACTTTGAAATTTATTTTTTCGCAAAAGTATAATTTCATGGTATCATAGAAAACAAAGAAGAATATGATTTAACACTCGCAATAAATTTTACGTCAAACATTATCCATTGAAGTCGATGTTTTTTAAACAATAGATGTTCTCCATTTTTTTAACTTACTTTATTATTCTTTCACTAACATGTCGTTAAAGCTGTCAATTTAAATGATTTCTAGTTTTCAATCTCAGCATAAAATTGCACTGTTGAGAAAAAATAATTTTCAGAGAATTTTATACATATTTTTTTTAAATCTAAGAAATAACGCGCGACATATAACATTATTAACATATCTTTTTTTAACTTCATTAATGATACAATTCTATTTATTTAACTTTTTCGTATCTTTTGTCGTATTGACAAAAATCTGAATTTTTGTTTTTCGCACAGAAAAAATAGTCTCTTTTTTTAAGTAAATTGATTATGAATATTTTCAGGAAAACCGCCGTCATTTTTTTAGTTTTTAACTTTTTTTAACATTTCCAACGGATATTTAAAAAGGACTAGAAGTTCTATCAGAATCAAAATTGACCGGTGGTCACAGGTGACTTTTCTTATATCATCTCTATCATTTAATCATTTTAGTTCTACTTTGCATTAATTATTATATTTTAGTAAAAAGATAATTTTATTTTCTAAAATCATGAAAATTGACGTTTTGAACAAAAAATTATACAGAAAATGTTTTTTACCACGGAAGAGTGGAAGAATCTCAAACAGAAATATAAAGCCTTCAACTTTAATGACAATACGTACAGTATAAAAATGTGATATTTGGACAGAAAAACAATATCACACAAGTTAATTATAATAATTACATGTAATTCAAGTCCAAAATATATTAAATCTTTTAAATAATTGAGACGTGGCGAGGGTGGCAGGCCCGCCAAAAATAATAGTTTACAAGTACTTTGGTTATACGCTTGTCACAAGTTTCATCGATAAATGATCGACAATCTAGAACAGCCACTTATCTTGTGGGCTACACGGATGAAACTATTGAACATTATTATCCTCAATCCGGTCGGTATTCAGGTTTTTTGTATTGGTACGGTTTGAACATTGTGTGAAGAATGTTTCTAGTAGAATGTCAACGAATAAGAGGTTATATTACAGCTACCTCAATTGGGGGTCCGGATGCAATAAGGGCACATAAAATTTTTTCGTGCGAAAACGAAGTCCCCTGGAGGCTTTAGAAAAAATTTTCGAATTTTAATTTTCAAA
>NC_046663.1:76786501-76795193 GCF_010883055.1 Belonocnema kinseyi
CAATCAAATTTTACATCCATATATATCTTTTGAAAATTAAAATTCGAAAATTTTTTCTAAAGCCTCCAGGGTACTTCGTTTTCGCACGAAAAAATTTTATGTCCCCTTATTGCATCCGGACCCACAATTTTTATTCAAAATAACTTATTCTTTTTGCTGGATATGTTTAAAGGTAATTTTTCCAGTACATAAAATACCACAGAAGAAAACCATCATCTTTTCCTATGTCGGCTTCGCCCTACAATAGGAGCAAAGCCGGCGAAATACAGCTTCTTAGAAATAATTATATTACCAAATCACTGTTTCGTTCATGTGATTAATACTTATAGAAATATGATATGCAATAATGTAGAACTTGAAATGAGAAAAAAGTGGATCAATTCCACATCTTATTAACTTTAAAAAAATCATTTACTTTAAAATGTCCAGCGCTGCCCCCCCCCCCGCCCCAACCTTATACGAAATAAAAAATATCATACTTTGAATTAAAATCTTGACCATTTTTCAAAAAATTCGCGTTTTCAGTTTTTAAAATTAGCACATGGGAAAGAAATCGGTTTAAATGATTCGGACATCTTGAGAGAATTCAAAATGAACGACTAACGAAACAAGTGTATCAAGGTAAAGTAAATGGCAGCATGCCCAGAGGCAAAACGCGGAAAGAATAGTTAGAATGTGTGAATGAGACCCAAATTAGAAGAGACGCGAAAGGACACCGACACACAAAAGCCTGCATGAAAGAGTGCATGGACGTAAAAGAAGCTAGAGAAGTATGCCAGGGCAGGCACGTGTGGTGGAAAATAGTTAGAAAAAAACTGTCAGTAGATTGAATGACGCCTGAAACAAAAGAGCTTAGACACTAATGGACATAAGTGGGGAACCTCGCATGACGACTTTGTGAGGATCTTCATTTGGGGTGATTGCTAGGGAGATTGATCAGCAACCTGGATCGGAGCAGTGTTGCGGATAGCACGTGTTATTTAAATAAATCACAAGAGAATTCTAGATCAATCTAAAAATGTTATATCCCTTCCTCACATTGCTCCCTTCCCCACAAGGGAGTCACGCCTACCCCGAAAGGGAAATGGCTTAATGGTACAATAATAATAATTAAAATACTTATCACTTTTTCAAACATAGTTAGTTGGCATATCAGTAATACATATATCGCCTTATTCCCGTTAAAATACCTCATATACAGCTATAAGTTTTCTAGTATCTAGTAATTCATACTTTTTTTAAGTGCAGCATCATATTTTGCTACATATTTCTGGACTTTTCGAGATCTAAAATGTATTCAAAATTCTATTATTTGTGTCATCTCATTTATTTTTTTACACATAACACGCAAATTCTGAAAAGCTAATCAAAATCTGGAAATTTCTTTAAGCAAAGCCTTGTCAGAGATGACGTTAAATCAACAAACATCTGTTCTGCTAAACTTTCAGTTGAAATTATAAGCATATATTGACATAATTTGTCAGATGACGAAGAATATGGCATAGGAACGAAAAGCCTTGGGCAGAAATCTCTGGTCATATAATAATGTCAACCGGGGCATCAAATATTTATTGGCAATATGAATGTTTCGTAGGTTAATTAAGCTTTGTACCTGGAAGGTTTCGAATTTTGATTTTCGGTGAATCATATCCCCCACCCCCCATTCTATCATTTTTCGGAAGAAGAAATACCGATTTCTTTCAAATAGGTCAACACTGACCCTTCACACCTGGCTTTGAAATGCACATAGGGGTTTTCAAATAAAAAAAGCTCGGCTTTAGAGAAAGTGGAAAAAAGGAGTAAATATTATTAACTTTTTGTGAATATAAGTTTTTTCACCTCTCAAGGAATTAAAAATTTGTGTAAATAATTTTTTCTTCTGCAAATTTGGAAAAGTTATTATTTTCTGGAATCAACGATGCTGAGAATTAATAATATTTTTTATGTGAGAAAGCTTGCAATTATTGAAACAATAATTATTCATTAACTTGCGCATTTTTAAAGGAAAGGTGAGGAAAATTCAAGTTTTTTCGATATCTTACACTATTTTGCTTATTATTCAGTATTTTCTTATTTCAGAAATAAAACCCAAATTTTTAAACAATAATCACTTTCTTAAGTTATTGTTTACAGTTATGATACAAATGGTTGTTTTTAAGCGATTTCTTTGAGATAAGGAAATACTGATTAATAAACGACATAGTATAAGAGATTAAAAAAAAAAACTAAAATTCTGCCTATTTTTTCTGTGAAAAGGTTGAAGTGAAAATTATATAAATAGAATTTGTTCACACAGTGTAAAATCATTTTTTTTAATACTATTTTTGATATTCATCAGCCCATATCATGTATCCTGAAAAAACAGTGACTATTCACGATTTACAATACCAGGCACAATAAAAGGGGTTGGGGGCGGGTATCGAAATAAAAAAATATTGAGTATAAATTATCACTTTAACATTCATTACGGAGCGACCAAACTTTTATATCCAAAGAATTAAAATACAAAGATATGATAACAAATACTCCTCTTTTTAATTTTTTTCGAAATCCGTGCATTCCAATTGCGAACCCCATGTTGATTTTAAGAACTTGGGGACAAGGGTAATTTTGACAAACTTGAAGAAGACAAAAAATTTGTCTATTTCCAGAAAATGAGAAAAATTAAAAATTCTCTTCTGGCAACTACTTTGAAGCAAGCAAGAAACTGCTTTGTAAAGAAATGAATGGAAGTAAAAGTACTGAATTTATCAACATGGGAAGTAGTAAATATAAAAATGCTATATGATGCAGACTGGATACTACTCTTTAATTTTTTCATGTAGTCCGGTCACTTTAAGCGCAAATATCTCAGAGAAGAAAAATGTTAAAGAAAACCTGTACGATGCATGTCAATGTCTCTTTATTTTTGCGACGATTGCATGCTTAGCTGTTATTGTGCAAAAATCTGGTGAGGAACTGTCAGCCCTTATTTGTCGAAAAGCACCGAAATAATGCGCTTGAAGTAGATAGGTCAACTTTGAGAAACTCCTGTACTGTCAAATTTGAATAGAAAATTTCGATGCTATTTTTTATTTATACTTCGACGCCTTAAGAACTTATATCTTTTTCAGACAATTAATTATTTTCATAAACGTGACTATAAAGTGGCTTTTAAGTAAAAAATTATCTGCAATACTACTGCACCTAGGACAACGAACAAAATGTAAACAAATATATTAATTTTCTGTTATTACAACCATAAAAAAACGTTTGATCAATAATGACGCAGTAGAGATGTTTGCTTCATTAAAGTGTATAACGGCGCATTCAAAGGACCAGGCGGGCTTCTGGATCCTTATTTATCCTAAGTTCATTGTTTTTGTACAATTTATGTATGTGTTGTTAATACCTTTCCTTACCCAAGCATTAACAGCCCTGGCTCGTTTTGTTAGGTGCAGTAGTATTGAAGATAATTTTTTTTCTTGTAAGCTACTTCAGATTCAGGTTTACAAAAATATGGCATTTTTGAAAAAGATATAAGTTCTTAAGGCTTTGAAGGATGAATTTTTAAAAATTCGAAATTTTCTAGGCAAATTTTACAATACAGGAGCTTCTCAAAGTAGACCTATTTACTCGAAGTATATTATTTGGGTGCTTTCAGGCAAATACAGGTTGTCAGTTCCTCATAAAATTTTTGCACAATAACCGCTATGCATGCAATCCACGCAAAAATAAAGACACATTAACATGCACTGCACAGTTTTTTAAAACCATTTTGCTTAATTGAGATATTTACAACCAAAGTGACCGGACTACATGAAAAAATTAGAGCGTAGACGCTTTGACAGACTATTTTAGGGGACTATACGAAGATGAAGCTATTAGACACCATAACTGTGATGTAAAACGCAATGGGCTATAAAACTGAATTGAGAAAGTCTGTGTCACTGAAGTTAGGGATAAAATTAAGAACTTGAAAAATGTTAAGGCTGCCGGTGCTAAACACGGTGGCGAGTACATACTACATAGACCGTGCGCATTGATGAATTTATGTATCGAGATGGAGGAAGTCCCAGACGATTAGAAAAAAGCGATTAACGTACCAATATATAAAAGAAAGGGAGATAAAAGCGACTTCAATCATTACAGAGGGATCGGCTTGTGGGAAATTGGTTAAGATGGTTCGGGCGTGCCAAGAGAATACCAGATGAATGACTAACGAAACGAGACCATAGTTAGAAGAGCCATAAGAAGCTATAGATACACGAGAGCTTGCATGAAAAAATGCCTGGACGTGAAAGAACCAAGAGAAATTTTTCATGGGTCCGAGCGATGTTGCAGAACGAACGTGTTATTTAAATAAATAACAAGACAATTTTACATCAATTTAAAAATTCTATAACCCCTTCCTCACATTACTCCCTTCACCACCGATTCAGTAATTCCTACTCCAAAAGGGAAATGGCTTAATGACAATTTTTTAGATAAAATTAAGGCGAAAAATTCTGTTTGATAAAATGTCATTGTAGCATTTGTCGTTTTCCTAAAAATTTAATGTGGCCCATTTCTAATATATTTTTATAACATGAGCTTAAAACAAACTTGGGAATATTTTCTGAGCGCACAACTTTTGTCTATTATTTTTTTTCACCTTGTCTCGTTTTTCAAAAAGTTTTAATTTTGTTATTTTCATTAATATTATTTAGGATTGAATCAAAAACTATGCGTCCTATCAAAAAAATATTGTTGCCAAATTTTCAGTTCGTTTTTGGATGAGCAACTATGTTAAATTTTCTTCTTTTACGAATAACACAGAAACTGCATATCCTATTAAAAAGGAATTTGTAATAAATTAATAGATCTTTCTTCGGCGCGTAATATTTGTTGATTCATATTTTTTCGTATTTTCGCATATATTTTTCTCGTACTCCTTCAGGCTCATCAAATTTTCTAGCACCGACCTTGAAAGTTAAACAAAACCGTGCGCGTAGAAAGAATGAAGCACTGAATGCACCGCATTAATTCAGCAACTGAAAGGATAGTTGTACCGCGACATAGAGGGCGTAAGGGGCGTTGTAGATGTCAAAAAGCTGTGTAACTCACAACTTCTATAGTTGCGAGACCATTTTAACAACAAGAGAGATGTTGCACTTTACAACACGATTTGTAAAGCGAATCTTGAAACCAAAACCCATAGAGGGATTAGAAATGCAATGGAGACAGAAAACCATCCGCGGCGGAAGTGACAGTGAGACATCCAATATTTGGTTGGAAAGGGTGTTCTTTAACTAGAGCCGGAAGGATTCGTCATTGCGATACAGGGCAAGGTTGCCAGTATCAGGAATTATCGCAAGCACATGTTACATCAAGACGTAGTTGATCGGTGCCGATTATGTGAAGATACCAACAAATCCATCTAGCACATAATTAACGGTTGTCGCGTAATGGCTCAGGGAGAATATACACACAGACATAATGATTTAGTGGGTATTATATTTAACAACTTGTCCTAAACCGATGACACTTAACAGAATGGATGCCTTTTCACAGATACCTTCCAAAACCCGTTTTAGAAAACAAATATTAGATTTTATATTAGGATGTTGCTTACAGAAAAAAACTGAAGTTAAATTTTGTTGCATTTAAAATTTCCAGCTGATAAAGTCTACATGCTATCTGGCGAAAGTTTCTCCTACGATGGAATAAAAGCTTTCGCCTGCTACGGCATCCTTAGTAGCAATGGGAAAACGGCAAAGTATGAGTGAATTCGAGCTATAAATCAGGAAAACCGATTTAAGAGAACTAAGAAAAAAGAAAAGTTAGAATTTGTTGCAGCTCAAACTTCCAAACAGTTAAAAATTAAACACATTTCGGCGAAAGTTTCACTGAGGTTAGGAGAATAATTCTGATCTCATCTACAGCGTCACGATGAAGCGAGCAAATTTCGATAACACATGTACAATGAGCAACAGAAAATACGAAAAAATAATTTATTCTTACTGATATATCTCCTCCGAAATCAATTAGATCATTGTTGAGGCATTAGAACTGATTTAATACCATTTTGCAAAAAACGCAAAAAGCAACTGACAGATGGGAATCTCCAGTTCTCTCCAATTTAATGAAGTTAAACGACGACAGATAGCGCTGGGATCGCAGTTGTTGCGACATCGCGAATAAAAATGGAGCGATTATAAGGCGAAAGATTATCCAAACACGGTTAAAAATTGGAAATTATCTTCGATTCGTGTAAAGTTTATCCGGCAAGGTTAATTTTTGTTTCGGTGAATCTTTCGCCCGAAATCGATGTAAACTTTATCTTTTGTTTTTTCTGTGCTATCCAGACGGATAATTACATCCGAGCCAGTAGACCTGACATCGTTATGTGAGAAAAAAAGTGGAAGTGTCTACATCATCGACATTGATTGTCCACTTAACCAAAATTTGCAATCAATTTATACAACCAAGATCCATAATTATAGCGAGCTAAGGCATGAAGGAAGGCCATATGAAGAATTGTGAAGCATGCTTCTATTTATCCCATTGTTAATTCGGTTACAAGTAGCGTTCACACAAGATCCATTGAACATTTTAAACATTTAGTAGTCAGCAGGATACTGGCGGCGGCCCAGAAGCAAGTTTTATTAAACACCTCTCAGTGGGCACCGGGGCATCGTAAAGACGTCCTTAGGACGTCTTTAAATGTCCTGGGACATTCTTGGACATTGGCGTCTAAGTCCCAGGGTCGTTATAAAGACAACTTTAGGGCGTCCTAAAGACGTTCTATGTTTGGCCTAAAGTTGTCCCAAAGATGTCCGCAGGGCTGGTGCTAAAAACGCCCTAAAAATACCTATGAGAGACATGATTATTCTTTCACGCTAAAAAGTGAAAGACCTCCCTGTGGGCACCAGGATATCAAAAAGTCGTTCTAAAAACATCTTTTTATGTACTACGATATTGTGAGTATAATGTGAGCGATTAAGAGTATGAAATTCAATGTTGATTATCGTTTGTTTTTTTCGGGGTTCGAAAATGCTATAACTTTAATAATTTTTCTTTCACCAAAAAAAGTCGTTGAGATAAGTTGTTCGTGTTTCTGAGTACTACGAAAAACCAAACATAGAATTCTTTAAGTTCTTATGCTAAAAAAAGTTGTTATAACATTGTGAGGCTCCCCGAAAGAATCATTTATTTACTCCTGACTTATTTTCTTATCATGCGTTGTATGGCTAAAAATTTTAATTTTCCTCTTTTTACGATTTTGAAAATGCTATGACGCCAACAATTTTGATTTGACTAAAAAAGTCATATGAATAAATTGTTCGTGTTTCACAGTTCTATGGACAGCTATTAATAGAATTTCCAAATCTGGAAAAAACATGGTTTCGAAAATTTCGAAAATGTACTTAGTTATCAAAAGAAGCAAGTCGTAGGAAGATCTTTTTCTTGCTACGAAAATGTGCTTAGTTACACGAAACCAATACAATAATCTTGTCACCCCGATTTAAAGTTCGTTTAGGCACACCGTGATCTTTTATAACGTTCTATGGACGTCCATAGGTTTTCCTAAGGACATCTTGAGGACGTCCGTAGGTTGTCCCACGAACGTACTTAGGATGTTATCAAGGACGTACTGAGGACAACCTACGGACGTCTTCAAGATGTTTTCAAGGATGTCCTGAAGACAACCTATGTACGTCCTCAGAATGTTATGAAGGATCACGGTGTGCCTAAACTTACTTTAAATGGGGGTGACAAGATTATTGTACTCGTTTTGTGTAAAATCGGACATGGTCGGTTTTCATCAAATCTCCACGTTTTGAGACTCCCTAAGCCAGAAAAAAACTATTTTTATGAAGGTGTCTGTACAGAATATATGCATATCCGTACAGAAAATTATTGAATTTCGATAAAAGTGGTCTCAAAAATTTTCAAAATACGCTCACATTTTGCATTTGTATCCAAAATGGCTGTCTAACAAGTTTGACCTTCATTTTGAGATAGTAAATGAATTTCTCAAAGGAAATCCAATCAGTCAATTCTTTCGAAAGTTATCGTGCTAACGAAAAAAAAAACCATCCGCGGACGGACAAACACATTCGTAAAAACCTGTTTTTCGGATTCAGGGGGTATAAAACGTGGAAATTTGACAAAAAAAGTAATGGCGAGAACGCAATGATGACGACTGTACGGCCTGGCAGCAACGAGCAACACTAACGAAAAATCGTTGTGCGACTAAGATAAGATGCGCAAACTGAAATTCGCCGGCGTGTGCGCGCACCCTACCGATAGAAATCCCAGAGTATTCTCAGTGGGAAAAGCCTGGCCGGTTTGACAATAGTTTAAGGTTCGATTTGAATGATTTAGTCTTTGAGATAGACTGAGATATTTGGGTCCTTTTCAAGGTCCTTTTAGTGGTCTTTTTAAGAGTGATGCGACGATAATATAATGTTTCTTTTCTAGTCGTCGAGTACCAGGCGGGCAGAGTTATTTACAGTAGTTGGCCGTCGCTCTCCGCTTTTAAATTTGTCTTCGAATTATTAACACTTTGTTTTTAATTGATGAATTTTCTCATCATACTTATTTATAATTATAACTTATATACTTTGCATTTTGCATTTTAAAAGATCTTTATTATTCATGAATTAAAATACATAGATGGTACATCTTTAAGTTTTTAAGAAATCTAAGATTTAGATACATATTTCGC
>NC_046663.1:76795293-76805278 GCF_010883055.1 Belonocnema kinseyi
TTAATACTAATACTATTGAGGCTGTCCTAGGAGAATTTGATAAGGTAATTTATATTTTTGTCGGAACGGCATTAAATTGACATCTTTGTACATGTGGAGTTCTTCTTCAAGTCCTTCTATATTATGTATGTTATTGTAAAAATCTACAGACAGGTCAAGTATCTGGTCTTTAATAGTTTTTATATTGCAATTTGTGTGAATATCTATATTTTTATCTCTAATTTTGGCTTTGACTATCATCCTTAGGCATTTATTTTGTATAACTTGTAGCTTCTTAATATTGCTGATGCATGTGTTTCCCCATATGGGCGACGCATATAATATAATTGGCCTCACTATCGCCTTGTACAAAATTAATTTATTTTTAATGTTTAAATTGCTTCTTCTCCCTATGAGGCAATTTAATAGACCTATCATTCTGGACGCTTTTTTCCTATAACTTATATACTAATATACAATTTTCTAATTGAATTAAAAAATGTTGTCTTTTTTGGCGTATCTTATTCCGTTTAGGAGGAACGTTGTATTAATTAGAATTTTAAACATTTAGAAAAAAAATTTAGATACCTGAAATCATCGAAACTCGTAGTTTCCGAATTATTATGTTCGAGGATGTTAATCGTGAAATTTAAAAAAATCTTTCTCTAAACTTTAATCCAAAGGCTTAACAGAGGACCCTTGAGTGTCGCATATTCTATTGGTATAGCCTCTCTTTTTGTTATTTATGATCGTATTTATTTCAATTTCGGAAAGGACATTTTAAAGCCTTTAAAACATTTAAACGAGCTACCTGGACCTTTAAATATATCTACTTGAGTGCCTGCGGAGAATTTCTCAGAGCTTCTCAGATCCTTAACAATCTTTAGCATATACTCTGAGATTTCAATCGGTATGACAGTCTTCAAAAGTAGTTCGTCAATGAAATTTAATTTTTTTACTTTAGCAGAATTTCCTAATTCAAATCTTAATGTATCCTGTATATTATAGTTTGTCAGGTAATCCTACTAAGGGACTCATGATTGTCCTAAAAAAGACCACTTTACCGATTTTAGGGTTGTGGTATTTTATATTTCACACGTGACCTAGTGGAACTCCTATGCGCATTGAACTTAAACTTTGAATGGAAATCACATAAGATATCTTCATGGTTTCTTTATGATGCCTTCATGATATCTCCGAGTAATTTTGAAATTTATAATAAAACACTTTTTCCACTTTTAAAACAGTTTGGGCTTACTCTAGAGGATGCTTTTGGTTTTGTTCACATTTTCACAATAAAACTTAGAGAAATCTCATAGCCGAAATATTTCCAAGTTGAACTTAAAAAATAAATCTTAAAAACTAAGCCTCAATCAGTTTTTCGTAATATTTGAGAGCATTTCAGCATTCAAATCTTGTGAGAGAAAAATATAGAAATACTTTGAGTTTGGGTTGATTTCGAATAATGATAATCTTATACAAGACGCTTCAAAGATGTGCTACGGACATCCTTACGACATTGTCCTCTGGATACCCTTTAAAGACATCCTTAAGACTACGAAATGGCAGACATAGGACCTTTTAAACACATCCTTAAGCCGTTCTGATAACGTCTTTAAGATATACTTTATGGGACTAGATTAGAACGTCTTTATTACGACGTCATGACGTCTTCTTGTAAAAGCCTAAAGACATCCACAAAAAGACGTCTTTAGGATGACTTTAAGCCTAGTGTAGGTACGTTAAGCTAGCACCTCCACAATCGAATTTTTGAATTTTTCATAGCTCAGAATTTTGGGCTTTCTTTGGGCTTCTTTTGGGCTGCAATAAAAATTTTTGGGCTCTTTTACTTTTTTCAAAAAATCAATTTTCTTGTGGAGCTGCCAGCTTACATTAACCCAGCACCTCCACTTCTTTAAATTACTAAATAATAAAAATTCAATTGCATCAGAATTTTGGGCTCTTTTTGGGCTCCTAAAATCTGCAAAAAAATTTTTCCCCAAACCAACCCATAACTTCCAAAATCAACACCCCTCGAAAAACTGAAAATGTTCAGAAATTCCTTGATGGGATATTTTTGGGCTTTTTTTAGGCTCCAAGAAAATATCCACTTCGATTTTCGGGCTCCAACGCTAACGGTAAAAATTAACCCCATTGTAATACGACGATATGAAATTGTCAAAAATAACTTTTATTAAATTTTGGAGCTTGAATAAAGTCTCTGATTTTTGGGCTCCTCGAAAATACACGCTACGATTTTTGGGCTTCAACCCTTAAAGTCAAAAATCCACCCACGTAGATACTACTTTGTCAAAAAATCAATTTTTCTACAATCTTTCAATTGTAATAGAGTCTCTGATTTTTGGGCTCCTCGAAAATACCCGATACGATTTTTGGGCTTCAACCCTTAACGTCAAAAATCAACCCCTCTCTACCACGTAAATACAAGTTTGTCTGCAAATTAATTTTTGTAGAATTTTTTAATGGAAATAGAGTCTCTGATTTTTGGGCTCTTCGAAAATACCCGATACGATTTTTGGGCTTTAACCCTTAACGTCAAAAAAAATCCCTCTCTACCCAAAAATCTTAGCGGGTATTATTAAGGAGACCAAAAACACGAGACACTATTTCCATCTTAAAATTCTGAAAAAGTTATTTCAAAGAAATTGTATCTAAGTGGCAGAGAGGGGTTGATTTTTGACGTTAAGGCTTGAGATCCAAAGAAAGTAGTGGGTATTATTGTGGAGCCCAAAAATCAGAGACTCTATTTCCATTGAAAAATTCTGCAAAAATTTATTTTTTGACAAAGTAGTATCTAAGTGGTAAAGAGGGGTTGACTTTTGACGTTAGGGGTTTAAGCCTAAAAGTCGTAAAGAGTATTTTCGAGGAGCCCAAAAATCAGAGACTTTATTTCTATTGAAAAATTCTAGAAAAATTGATTTTTTGACAAAGCAGTATGTACGTGGGTTGATTTTTGACGTTACGGGTTGAAGCCCAAAAATCGTAGCGTGTATTTTCGAGGAGCCCAAAAATCAGAGACTGTATTTCCATCGAAAAATTCTAGAAAAATTTATTTCCAGACAAAGTTGTATTTACGTGGTAGAGAGTGGTTGATTTTTTAAGTTAAGGGTTGAAGCCCAAAAATCGTATCGGGTATTTTGGAAGAGCCCAAAAATCAGCAACTCTATTTCCATTAAAAAATCCTACTAAAATTTATTTGCAGACAAAGTTGTATTTACGTGGTAAAGAGCGGTTGATTTTTGACGTTAAGGGTTGATGCCCAAAAATCATATCGGGTATTCTCGAGGAGCCCAAACATCAGAGACACTATTTCCATTAAAATATTCTACAAAAATTTATTTGCAGACAAAGTTGTATTTACGTGGTAGAGAGGGGTTGATTTTTGACGTTAAGGTTTGAAGCCCAAAAATCGTATCGTGTATTTTCGAGGAGCCCAAAAATCAGAGACTCTATTTCCATTAAAATATTCTACAAAAATTTATTTGCAGACAAAGTTGTATTTACGTGGTAGGGAGGGATTGGTTTTTAACGTTAGGGGTTGAAGCCCAAAAATCGTATCGGGTATTTTCGAAGAGTCCAAAAATCAGAGAATGTATTTCTATTTAAGATTTCTAGAAAAATTGATTTGCAGACAAAGTTGTTTTTACGTGGTAGAGAGGGATTGATTTTTGACGTTAAGGGTTGAAGCCCAAAAATCGTATCGGTTATTTTCGAAGAGCCCAAGAATTAGAGACTCTATTTCCCTTAAAAAATTCTAGAAAAATTGATTTTTTGACAAAGTAGTATCAAAGTGGGTTGATTTTTGACGTCAAGAGTTGAAGCCCAAAAATCGTATCGGGAATTTTCGAAGAGCCCAAAAACCAGAGACTGTATTTCCATTGAAGATTTCTAGAAAAATTGATTTGCAGACAAAGTTGTTTTTACGTGGTAGAGAGGGATTGATTTTTGACGTTAAGAGTTTAAGCCTAAAAATCGTAAAGGGTATTTTCGAGGAGCCCAAAAATCAGAGACTTCATTTCCATTGAAAAATTCCAGAAAAATTGATTTTTTGACAAAGCAGTATCTACGTGGGTTGATTTTTGACGTTAAGGGTTGAAGCCCAAAAATCGTATTAGGTATTTTCGAAGAGTCCAAAAATTTAGAGACTGTATTTCCATTGAAGATTTCTAGAAAAATTGATTTGCAGACAAAGTTGTTTGTACGTGGTAGAGAGGGATTGATTTTTGACGTTAAGGGTTGAAGCCCAAAAATCGTATCGGGTATTTTCGAAGAGCTCAAAAGTCAGAGACTCTATTTCCCTTAAAAAATTCTAGAAAAATTGATTTTTTGACAAAGTAGTATCAAAGTGGGTTGATTTTTGACGTTAAGGGTTGAAGCACAAAAATCGTATCGGGAATTTTCGAAGAGCCCAAAAACCAGAGACTCTATTTCCATTAAAATATTCTATAAAAATTTATTTGCAGACAAAGTTGTATTTACGTGGTAGAGAGGGGTTGATTTTTGACATTAACGGTTGGTGCCAAAAAATCGAAGTACGTATTTTCTGGGAGCCCAAAAAAACCCAAAATTATTCCGTTAATGAATTACTGAAAATTTTCAATTTTTTGAAGGGGGTTGATTTTGGAAGTTAAGGGTTAGTTTGGGGAAAATTTTTTTTGCGGATTTTAAGAGATCACAAAAAGCCGAAAATTCTGGTGTAATTGAATTTTTATTATTTAGTGATTTAAAGAAGTGGATTCATAAAAGTTATTTTTTGGCAATTTCATATCTGCGTGTTACAAAGGGGTTAATTTTTTACTGTAAGGGTTGGGGCCCAAAAATCGAAGTGGGTATTTTCTGGGAACCCAAAAAAGCCCAAAAATATCCCGTTAATGAATTACTGAAAATTTTCAATTTTTTGAAGGGGGTTGATTTTGGAAGTTAAGGGTGAAATTGGGGAAAATTTTTTTTGCTGATTTTAAAAGCCCAAAATTATGTTGTAATTGAATTTTTATTATTTAGTGATTTAAAGAAGTGGAGGTGCTGGGTTAATGTAAGCTGGCACCTCCACAAGAAAATTGATCTTTTGAAAAAAGTAAAGGAGCCGAAAAATTTTTATTGCAGCCCAAAAAAAGCCCAAAAGAGCCCAAAAAAGCCAAAAAAAAGCCCAAAATTCTGACCTATGAAAAATTCGAAAATTTGATTGTTGAGGTGCTAGCTTAATGTACCTGCCGAGTGTGCGCACTGGGCTGTAGCATTGTAAGTAACTTTCTTGACCAACAGAAAGCAAGAGACTAAAGCAATGTGGAGTGTCATATGTTACTCGTAGTTCTAAGAAATCATCCAGAGGTGAATTTCAACACCTCCAACGCTCAGGGACGCTGTTAAAGTATTACAGTGTCAGAATTCGAACTCCATACTGCACCATCCTCTTTGTTTTGTACCTACAGCATCATCGAAAAATATTGTGAACATTGTATTAAATTAACTTATAATATCTTCGTGTAATCATCCTCATCTAAAGCAAGTTACAAAAAAAATTTTTAATTAAATAATCATAATAACTGTTTCAAAAGGATGGATAAAAATATAATAAAACATGCAAACTGCCTGTTTTCCTGCTATCGTAAATAGCAATATGGAAATTTCGTTGTCTGATGACGCATACTTCAAGTAGTGAAGAATAATTACAAAATGTATTTTAATCCAGTGCAATAAAATAAAATATCTATCCATCGACGAATTCTGAATGACGTAACTTGACGACAATTTTACACTTTTCAGCAAGATTTACATGTATAAAAATGTAATCCACATAATAAAACACTCCAGTGTGATAATTTTAAATGCTTCGCAATTTTACTGCTCTCAGTTGCTTGTAGTGTAATCTAGTACATTTAACAATGATATAAATTATTCTCTGTGAAGTAAGAATATCAAACACCGGATTAAATTTGTTGCGCGCTTCAGCATAAAATCGTAATAAATTATTTGAAATGATATTGATTTGAATATTAATTATGAACCATTTTCATATTTAAATAAAAATACGTTAAAATTTGCAAAAAAAACAAAATTGCAAAATATTTGGAAATCTATCGACCATGACACACCTCTTTGCATAGGGAAAATTGATGTGCACACATTTAAGTTTCTATGTCTTATAAAATTATACTTCCACTTTATATTGTTTTAACTAATCGATTAGGTATTTACCTCGTGCTACGCGCTCGATCTTTATATTTTCGCACATTCCTGCGAAAACATTTTTAAATTAAGACTCAACACATCCACCACTGTAATTTTGTGATTGTGAATTCTCTTTCGTTAAAAGTATCTTCAAGTATCTTGTGGAAAATTCGTGCTTTCTGATGAAATTTGACACTTTTTAAAAATAAACCATATTTTTCATTGAAAAGAAATATTTTTAGGACATACAAATTTGAACATTAGATTCAAAATTCAATTTTTTAAAAATTAAAGTTCTTATGAAAAAATAACTTTTTTCTTGAAAATTTAACTGTTTTATATCAAATATATCATTTGGTCGTGAAGATTTAATTGTCTTGTAGAAAATTTGTATTTTATTGAAAATTAATTTTTGTATTGCAAATTTAAATATTCCATCTATGAGTAAAAATGTATCATTTTACTTCAAATATTTGGTTGAAAATTCATTTTATTGTTTAAAAAATCAACATTTTTGGGTAAAAATTCAAGCATTAGATTGAATATTTATATATTTTTTGAAATTTCGTTTTTCTTGGGAGAAAATTAAGACATTTTTTTAAAAATTTAACTATTCATTTAAGATTATATGTATTATGTTAAGAAACTGTCTTATTTATTAGAAAATTAATTATATTAGTGGAAAATTCAATAAGTTTCTTGAAAATTGAATTGTTTTTTAAAAAGCTTTTATTTTTGTCTTGAAAATTGAATATTTTAGATGAATTTTTTTGTCCTAATTGACTGAAAAATCAGCCTTGGTGAAAAATTCAACTCTTGTTGAAAATGTGTCTTTCAGATCTAAAAATTAATCTCTTTTAGTAGAAATTTAATCTTTCTTGGTTAAAAAAGCAACTTTTGATTATATCATTAATCTGTTTTGGTTGACGATTCAACTATTTCACTGAAAATTCGTCTTTTTCGTTTAAAGAAACTGTTTTTTATTCAAAATAAAATTGTGTTTTTAAAAAGTCAAATATTATATTTTTTCTTAAGAATTCATCTATATTGGTTAAAGATTCATTTTTCTGGCTTAGACTTGAACTACTTTTTCAATTCATAAGAACGAGTACGATTTTACCCTCTCCGCCCTGTCCTCAATTCGTTTCAGTTATGTTTTGATGACCTGTGAATAAATTCACAAATAAGATGAACGAAAAATATTACTTTAAACAGGGTGGGAGAGGGTGGTCTCAAGACTCACGAGACCTAACAAAGGGCGATGTGATTAGGAAAAAAGAACAGAAACAAAAAAACAAAAAAAGACTTTACGCAATTTTCGCATGGACCCTGAGAAGTTTGATCGTATGTATTTGGCTTTGTTTGTATAAAGTTCTCCTAAAGCAGAATTGAATTTTTTAGATTTACAATCAAGTCGGATTTTCCTGCTTTTTGATTTGGTCGAGTTCTTTTCTAAACCCAAATTATACTATTACTTGGTGTTTTTTCCCCGTCCTTAGCTCTGTGAATGCAATATATCTGACCTTAGGTAGAATTTTGCATTTCCACTCGATTTCACGAATCGACGTTTCAGCCTCCCAACTGGCCCTCGTTTTTCCATCCGCTGCATTCGAATCTGATATCGAGCTTGGTTTGAACGGTAATAAAGTTTGACCATGGTCCGCAGGTTACACGCGACGATAAAGCAGTTATCGGATAATACTGCTCGTTCCTTGCAGAGACGTGGTACTGACTCGCTGTTCTTTTCAGAAAGGTGATATTATCAATCATTTATCGAACAATCGATCAGTGTCAATTCTTCAGAGACGTCTTTTTGCGCTTTCGCACCAAGCACATGACCAGCATTTTACTTTATCCGCACCTGGAAACTGCATTTGATTCGAGCTTGAAAGGCCAGACATTTTTCAAATAAATGATCTTGAGAGAATTCACGGGAAAAGTACCCTGTGCAATATGCAGCGGCAAGTAAAAGACTTCAGTATTAATAAATATTTGGAAAATTATAATATTCTATACGAGTATTAACTTGCTAATATTGAGAGTTCTCTCGAAATTGTATGAGTCAAGTAAAGACATCACAAGGCTATAGAAAGTTAAATTTCATATGACAAGCACCAACATATGGATAAGTGAATAGATCAGGATCCACCTCGCCAACAGCGAATAAGTTAACGAAATTATGTGAAGATCTTAAGGACTCCGAAAGGGTTCACTGAAGGTTAATTAGACTAGTCATATGAAACGGGCCAAGATGGACATTGATCCGATCGTAACTTGTTACGCATCTTCCGAAATTTTATGGATCAATAGAAGGTTAATTAGACCTCTCATACTCTATATCCTGAACTTTTGATCAGAAAGGTGTTAGAACAAAGGATTCCAAAAATTATTTACGACAGTTTGCCCTGAATAACCAGGGACCCATCAAAGGGGCTCTTCACTTCAGTTTAGTTCAGTACACCGTTCGAGATCTTCAGTTCAGTGATCTTGGGTTTGAACAAAGGACCTTCGAGACCCATAATTCAGTCTCACTCGAGTAAAAATGCTTCGACTTGAGTTCGACTTGATTATATCTTATGTTCGCCTCCAAGACATGGATATCTGGCTGCGTCTCAAAAATGAGTCGGGATATAGGCCTTCGTCTTACTTTTATAGCAACGACAGGTAAAACGGCGTTTACTTGACTTAAGACTAGCCTTATCTTGGCTGAGATTATCGAACCTTTTTTGGCTCAGAAATGAGATTAAAATTCATGAATGAAAAATTTGTAATTATTAAATTAGTTTTTTTTAATTAAAAAATTCAGAATCGGTGGGTCTGAACGAGTTTGGCCCTTAAAAATTTTGTTCAAAAAAATAAAAATTGTAACATTCTAGAAGGATCTCCTAAGCTGTTAGAAATACGTGAAAGCAAATAACATTTCCAGTATCATCGTAAAACAAATATAATAAAAATAACAATCCGTAAATAAGTTGATTTATTATGTATTTTGTATAAAATATACAAGATTGTTTAAGCATTAACAAAGATTAGCTTTTATGACTGTTAGAAATAACCTTTTTGTTATGGCAGGTATATGCCCGAAATTATAAACCGTACGTGTTGGAGTCTTAAAAAGACGACACAAGAGATAAATTGATTTCTTCAAGACATAAAAACTTGTCTTCAAGGCATAAAAACTTGCCCTTGAAACATAAATTGAAGCCTGGCTCCGTCTCAAAACTAAGACATGCTCAAGTCGACCTTTTCGACTTCAGCATGTCTTGATTGGGGGCAATTCAAGTCGAACTTAAGTCGAAGCATTTTTATTCAGGCCGTTTGATTTTCCGAGAGAATGTCGAGTTTAATAACTATTCTAAATCTACACAGAGAAAAATAGATAATAAGATTTAAAATCTGGATTTTAAACTACAGGACAACGATCTAGATATAAAGTTGAAAATTTTTTATATAAAAATTCAATATTCAGGCATTAAACACTCTGAATATAAAAATATTGAGATATTAAAATTTACTATATGGATATTACATTTTAATATCAAGATATCGCACCTAAATATCTAGATCTTTGTCATACTGCTAAAATTCTAAATATGGAGTCTTAATATATATTTTTCTCCGTATACTGTGATCAATCATCAATACACAGGCCCTTTCAACTCAATGGTAGAAATATGAAGTAGCACAGCGCCAATAGCTGGCCGCAACTTGAACTAAAAGTATCAATTTGTGACGTATGTGTGCCATATATAAATTGTATATATGTTAAAAATGTTAAAATTGAATATATTCATCAATAAATTGGATAAACAAAGTG
>NC_046663.1:76805378-76839365 GCF_010883055.1 Belonocnema kinseyi
TTTATCTATTAATTTTATTGACCATTATATTGAATTTTAAGATTTAAAACATATTTACAATTCATATAATATCACACACGTAAAATAATTAAAAGTAAATGTATTTAAATTAGCATCAACATCACGGGCTACCTCAAGCGGAGCATCGCCAGGAAGATCATTCAGCTCTTTTTCAGGCAACAACAATGCAAGGCACTATTTTTGTTATGGACAAATTTCGCGGGCCGCTTAAATAATCATTCGCCCGAAAACGCAGAAAGCATACACGATAACCGCTTTCATGGATTTCTCTGTAGATCATTTTCGTCAAGAGGGGATTTGACACCGCTTCTAACCACAACATACCCGGCTTTCCGTCCTTCGGAAATAGTATATATACTTTGGAACCGTTTGACACTTTGAAATTTCAAATCTTCAAATTCAATCACCTGTGCCGCAACGCAGCGCCAACAGTTGGCCGCAACTTGTACTATTCTTGAAATAATAATCATAATTCTTCATATTCACCCATTACAGTTGAGAGGACATTTCAATACAGGATTTGCAAATCTACACATCTACAGATCTGAAGTGAGTACCTTATTTCCCTTTGAATTCAATTTCAACTCTTTCACGAACACAGAGGTTGAGCTACGAACTCCCGACTTCAAGGTGTACATATTTAAACATTATTTGTACAATTCTAATGAATAAACTTGCATAATCTATTCGATAAATTTATTTCCTTATCCCTTAATCAAGATCTTTCTGATCTTCAGATAAAACCAGGACCTATCAGAATGAAAAGAATTATGGTATATTAAACGTAACAAGACATATACTTGGAAAGAAGTGTACTTCTCGTTTGCAGTCTTATTTCATCAATAGAAGACCTCTGTTCGGTCTTGGCCTCCTCATCTACGAGGTGTGTTCAAAAAGTAAGGTGACTTTTCAATTTTAGCGTGCTACGTACTTTCAAGTTTTAATTTTTTTGGTTTGTTGTGTTGGTACACTCATCACGATCTTATGTTCACAGTTTTGACAATTTAGCTCGTGTTGTTTTTCTGGCAGAGGCATAAAAGGTTAGAAGGGTTTGGTGTGCTCGGCGATTTTTTCTTTCGAAAAAAATGGAGCAAAGAGTTTGCATTAAATTTTGTGTGAAAAATGGAATCCAGTGCTCTAAAACTCTTGAAATATTGACAGTTGCATAATGTGAGTCTACTCTAAGTAAGAAAAATGTGTATATGTGGTACAAGCTATTCCAAGAAGGCCGAGAGGATGTCGAAGACGAACCTCGCCCTTGACGTCCCAGCACGTCAACAACAAATGAAAACGTTCAAGCAGTGGAAGAAATGGTGTTGAAAAATCGCCGAATTACCATCAGAGAAGTTGCTGAAGATGTTGGCATATCGGTTGGCTCATGTCATGCTATCTTTTCGCAAAGAACGTCCGGAACTTTGGAAAAACAATTCGTGGCTTTTGCATCACGAAAATTTTCCCAAAACTGAAGAAACCCATGAAAGGACATCGATTTTCAACGATTAAGGAGATAAAAACTGCGTCGCTGAAAGATACTCAAGGCTATACCACAAAATGATTATCAGAAGTGCTTCGATGATTGGAAAAAGCTTTGGCACAAGTATATTATATCTGAGGGGGATTACTTTGAAGGAAACAACATAAATATTGAGGAATAAATGAATATTTTTTGAGAAAACCATAAAGTCACCTTATTTTTTGAACACACCTCGTAATTTCAGACGGTGAATGTTTAGAGAAAAAAATTATGCTTGTTTCTGAAATGATGCTTCTTAACATATAAGTTTAAATATGTCATTAAGAATAGTGGTTAATGTTCAAAATTGTGTTAATTATTTTTGATAATTTTGCACAATTACTAATCATTATACATTTTTATTAATTTGTGGAACAGGTAAAATATATCTTGAATAGTTGAATAAAACAATCTAAAGTATCTGGAGTACGCAGATAAATACTTTCTATCTTTGTGCAACTGAACAATCACTGTAAATGAAGCTTAATATATGATCTAAATCTTCAGTCGCTCACCACTTATTTGTTTGCCCTAGTCTGATTTTTCACAATAAAGATAGAATAATGTGTTCTTATATATTTTAAATATAAAAAGACGAACTGAAAATTAATATTTGCTTGGGGAAAACATGGCTGACAAAAAACATAACCTTAAAATAATATGATAATTGCATTAAACGTTTGATGATTGCACACTGAGAACAAGTTTAGAGGACCATTTCGCTGGCTCCACCACCCACTCAAATTTAACTTTTTTTCCATCCAAATATTTAGTGCAGAATTTGTTCAAATTTGTGCAACCAAAATTATAATTTGTGCATCACGGGAAGTACCTGATTTCTCAGAAAAACACTGGCGGGGCCAGTGAAAAGATTCGCTGGCCCCGATATTATCCCAAATCAACTTTATATGGGAGAATTATTTTCGCCTTCATTGGTTCAAACTTTTGCGACATACTTCAACCCCTAAAAACTACCCCCTGTATGGAAAACACCATGACAGGGCCAACGAAACGTTTCTCTGGCCCCGACATTATCCAAAATAAACTTGATATTGGGGTATTATTTTCTTCCTAGTTTGTTCAAGTTTGTGCGACCAAGTTTAAACCTTAAAAACTAATCCCTCTGTGGCAAACACCATATCTGGTCCAGCGAAACGTAAGGTTGATCCCGACATTGTCCAAAATCAACTTTGTGTGGGTGCGATATTTTCGTCTCAATTTGTTCAAATTTGTGCAACCAACTTTAAATCCTAAAAACTACCCCCTGTGCAGGAAATAGTATGGCGGGTCCAGCGAATCATTTTGCTGGCGCCGGAATTATCCAAAATCAACTTTATATGGGTGAATTATATTTATCTTAATTTGTTGAAATTGTTGCAACAAACATTAACCCCAACACACCATCCTCTGTTGGGCAAACATCATACCGGGACCAGCCAAACGTTTCGCTGGCTCCGCCCGGCTGTTTTCCATGCAGGGGATAGGTTTTTAGGGGTTAAATTTGGCTGCAAGAATTTGAATAAAATATGAAGAAATTAATGCACCCATATAAAGTTTATTTTGACTAATGTCGGATACAGCGGTACGTTTTTCTGGACCAGACATGGTGTTTGCTACAGAGGGGTTAGTTTTTAAGGGTTGAAGTTGTTTGCACAAACTTCAACATATTAGGACGAAAATAATACATCCATATAAAGTTGATTTTGCATAATGCCGGGGCCAGCGAAACATTTCGCTGCCCCCGCCAGTATTTTTTTGAGAAATCAGATACTTTTGGTGATGCACAAGTTCTAATTTTGGTTGTACAAATTTGAACAAATTCTGCGACAAATATTTGTCCGAAAAAAGTTAAATTTGCGTAGGTAGTGGGGCCAGCGCAAATGATCCTCAAGTTTATATTGATAATGATCATTTCATTAGTCGATACATCTTTGTTGTTGCAAATAACTCCGATAGCAGTAAAACAGATTTCAATGAACTCAATATTTGATCTTAATTAAGATGCTTATAAAGTACTGTAGGTCATCAAAGATCACTAAAGTAAGAATTTCCTAAAAATTGATTAAAATATTAAATACAGGCAAAGGTAGTGAAAAATTTTCAAATTATTGCCATAAATATTCAGGAATGTTAAAGACTTTATTTTTCGGAAAATTGTTCATATTAATTATTTAAATTATAAAATTACTATGCCAAATATATCCTGTGTTTTAACGTTTTTAGAGTATGCTTTTGGAACTGCACCAATTTTCAGAAAAATGAAGAATCAAAAGGTAGGATAGATTTTGAACCATTCTGTTACTTTACTCGTACTTCAGTAGAAACCAATCGAAACCTGGATCCTATGGACAATTGTGATAATCTTGAAAAAGTGGAACTTTTTCCTACATATGCTATCATATGTAAAAATGTATAGGAAAAGGAAGTGGAACTTTTCTATAGTACTTTTAAATCCTTTGTACAAAAATGAGAGAGATATTTTGAGTACTTGTCATTAACTCTTCTTAAATTGAATTTTACACTTAGAAATTTTCAAAAAATAATTTACACCTAATAACTTGAATTTGAAGCCCCCTGCCCCAACACACTTGTCTTCTGAACAAAAAATACTCCCAAAAATGCAAAATGACAATGATTTCAACATGAACTATTTTTATTGGATAAGTAGTTTCCAAGTATACTGTAACTGATTTTAAATCGTTTAAACAAACACTTATTTGTTTAACTCATTTGTGCCTAGCATATCGCGAGAATGAACTATTTTGTGAGATTAATTATAGAGATTATAAATATGCAAATTTTTTTCTAAATATTTTTAAATTTATAAAAATTTATTTTTAATTTTGCATTTTCCGCAATTACTGAAAAGTTTAAAGAATTTAAAGAATAACTTTTTTAACCATTTTTACAATCTCATTCTTATGAGGAGGTATTGATTGGATCTAAAATTTGACTTATTCGCTTTCCATTAAATCTCCACGTTTTGAGACCCTTCTGAGCGGGAAAAAAAAAACTATTTTTACCAAGGTGTTTGCCTGTCAGTCTGAAGTATGCCGGTATTATGTAGCCTGTAGTCTATCTGTAGTCTGAAGGGACGATAAATGTCAAAAAAATGTTTAAATTGGATTGAGCTTTGGCAAACCTTCTTAACCCCTAAACTAAAAGGGACCAGTTCTTTAGTCATCTATTTTGGATAAAAAGTCAAAAAGTAAAACCATTTCAACAATTTTTAAATTAAACATTCTATGTACAGCTGTTCGTAAGTATTAGAAAAGTTTAACAATTTTAACGTACGACTTTTTTCGATAAAAAAAAATTATAAGAGTTGTAGCATCTTTAGAATCCAAAAACACCAACGAAAAAGAACATTTTAAGCCAATAAACGCACGAATGAAAATAAGTCAAGAGAAAGAACGTTACTTTTTGAAGGACCTGTCAAAATATCATAATAACTTTTTGAATTTTTTGAAAAATGCAGAATTTCAATTTTGACACCACGAAACATATTAAACAAATTTTCCATTTTGCTGAAAAACTATGCAAGAAAAGCCTAGTTTTTTTCAATCTTGAAAAAACTGGCACTTTATATAGCTAATGTTCACAATTAACTTAAGAAGATTTTATAACGTAGTATTGGTCCCGAATTCAAATTATGAATAAAAACTGCCGAATCAAACTTTTTAAAGTCTCTTTCAGGATTGGTAAACTCACTACCGCATTTAAATTTACTTTTGATAAAATTTTATAGATTACCGACAAATTAATTTTGATGTAATTTCTGGTATCAGTAAAGTTTCCTTTTTGTTTTTCATTTTCTTTCGTACCTAAGCCAAAAAAATGTTGCAAAAGAAGCAATACACGGTTCGCCTGAAACTAGGCCTTCGGCTTGCCTACACGGCAAGAATCAGTCGCTTAAAAATTCGTCGACTTTGTGTATTAGTGTCGGATAAGAGAAGAAGTCGAATAAAGTTTTGAAACCTCCTTGTAGAAGAATGTGATTAATAATTACCTAGAAATTATGAAACATTTCAGAAGAATTAAAAAATATTAATTGCAGAGCTTAAATAAACAGTGGTATCAAATTTCTAATCCAGTTGACGAGAGTCTCAGCGACAGTCGAAGAAAATCGATAAGAAGGGAAAGAAAAAAAATATTCATAGCGTAAAAAGTTCTACACACACCCACGTTTCTATGCATATACACTCACACCCATGCATGCAGACAATATTTTTGCAGCGTACCCGACTTTATGGCTTATAAGCAAGCACACCTATCCTAAACTAACTTAATACGATCCCATATAACACTGTATACACTAACGGACTAACCCAGTTTCGCACGCTGAATGTCAATATTCGAACGGCCCTTATATACTCACTAGATGTTTCTTTCACCGCTTGTGAGAATCAGAGTTGTGTCTGTAGTACGAAAGGCCCCAAAAATGTATGACTGTTGAGAAAGCTTCTATAAACAAAATCTTTTATTGATTTTAGATGTAATGTAACTGTACTTAACAATAGTTTAGGCACGAAAATGTTAGAAAGCTTATTCAGTTATTCTTTCAATTGTAATGTAATTTATAATATTATTCAGAGCTGCAGATCGAACTAGAAATTTACCCCCACCAAACCTACCGTTTGGGAGCCGCAAAACAGAAGGTGCATGATTAACACTGTAAGTTCGCGTGTATACCGAAAATGCACGAGTCGAACTACGGTTTTCGCAGGTCTTCTGTTGCACGATGATTGTGGATATGAAGGCTTCGGAAAACTTCGGTGTTCTTCTATTATATTTCGATCCGCATTTGAAAGAAATTGGCAATTTTAATGTTTCGCGTGATTCTTAATTTCATTTATGCGTCGATTTTGAGGTTATGTTTTTCAGGTATATATAATATGGATATATTACTATTATATATATGTTATTAATGTTAATATTATAATTATAAAATATTATATTAGTTTTAATGACTAAATGACTAACTTTTAATAGAAATAGTTGAAAATTCAACTAAAACAATTAGTTTCTGCAAAAAAATAAACTTTGAAATACATAAATTTAAAAAACAAATTAATTTTTTTCAACAAAATAGTTAAATTTTTAAAGAAAAAGTTAAATTTTTATCCGAAAAGCTGAATTTTATACTACTTCTACTAAATTGATGAATCATCAACCAAAAAAATGTTAACAAAGTAGTTCCACTTTCAACCAGAAAAGTTCAAAAAATCGTTAAGATTCTTTGAAATTGCTTTAGATTATTGAAATTAATTAAAAATTCTTTGGAATATTTTGAAACATCCTAAAATATTTTAAATCCTTTAAAATCTCTTGGAATTTTGCAAAGCTCTTGAAAATTCCTTGCAATTTTTAAAATACTCTAAAATATTTCAAATTCTTTAAAATCTAGTACTGAATCATTAAAATCATTAGAAAATTCTTTAGAATCTATTAAAATATCCTAAGATATATCAAATCCTTTAAAATCTCATATTATATTACTGTAATCAATTGGAAATTCCTTGGAACCTTTTAAAATACTCTTAAAGATTTCGAAACCTTCAAATTCTTTGAAAACACCTTGACACCTTTTAAACACTTCTAAAGTACTTTGAAATTATTTTAAATAACTCTGCAAAAATTGTTAAAATTCTTTAAAATTCCTTTGAGTTATCAAAATGAATTGAAAAATCATTAAAATCTTCTTAAACATCCTGAAATATTTAAAATCCTTTAAAATCTTTTGAAATCTCTTGAAAATTTTCGAAGCTCTTGAAAATTCCTTGAAAATTTAAAAATACCCTAAATTATTTCAAATCTTTTTACAATCTCATACTACATTATTGAAGTTAATTAAAAATTCCTTGAAACATTTAAAAATACTCTTAAATACTGCAACACCTCCAAACATTTTGACATAAGTTGACCTTTTTTTAAAAGATTTTTAGGGTAATTCCTTAAAATTCTTTGTAATTCCTTAAAATTATAAAAATTCCTTGACATCTTTTGAAACATCCTCAAATCATTTAAAATCTCATTCTAAATAATTGAAATCAATTGAAAATTTCCTGGAATTTGTTAAAACATCCTCAATTATTTAAAATTACTAAAAATCTTGTGATATTTCTTGAAATAACTGTTTGTAGATTAGAGTTTTGAAAATGAGATCAATAAAAATTCATATCTTTCCAAATTTAATATTCAAAAATTTTCAAGTATGAAATTTGAATAATTTTCAACTCGATGGGGTTTAGGTCTATACAATTTGAATTATAAATTTGGAAGCTTATTTACAAAAAATTAGTAATCATAAATAAATTGAAGGTGTTCAAAATTTAAAAGTATGTTTTTCAAAAAAGATATATATTTTCATAATTATATACAAAAATTGTTTCAGAAATAGTTCAACTTTAACTCGAGTAATTTATATTAAAAGTTTAATTTAATAGTTTAACTAATTTACAAACAGTTAAATTGTTAATGTTTCAAAAATTTTCTTTTTTCTAAAGGACCCCGCAGCAAATGTGCATGCAGTGGCTTTTGGTCGATTTTGATTAAAATTCGTAAATTTGTAGTTCTCAATGTCTCGATCAAAAGTGTTATGGGGCACAAAGTCTGAAAATGGACAGTTTTGGAATTATAGAGGGTTAAACATCCAACCTTTTTAAGAAAGATTACCAAATATCTCGAAAACTGCAGCTCTGTGAACAAATTGTTCGCTATGAAAGTTATTGGGCTCTAACGGGGAGATGCAAAGAAAGTCATGACCTTAAGACACAGGTCATTTTTTAAGGTCATTCAATGTGTCATTTATTGCTAATAGTCAGCCAATAAAGACAAGATATGAAGAGGAAATCAATATAGAACCAGTACAGGCAAGAAATGAGTTACCACAAGTTGCCTTCATTGGCTACAATCGCCGACATCCTGGTCATCTCTTGCCTTCATTGGCTAGATAATGACTAAATCGCACTCATGACTTGCCTTCATTGGCCGGATATTTCCTAAATCAAGCTCATTTCATGCCTTCATTGCCAAGATATCGACAACATCCTGGACAAATCTTGTCTTCATTGGCTAGAAAATATTTAAATCTCGCTCATGTCTTGCGCCTTCATTGGCTAGATAATGACTAAATCGCACTCATGACTTTCTTTCATTGGCTAGCTGTTGACTAAGTCAATGTCATTTTTTGCCTTTATGGGTTCTTAATTGATTTCCTCTTCACATCTTGTCTTTATTGGCTGAATATTAGCAATAAATGACAAGTTCGCATTGAATGAACTTGAAAAATGACCTGTGTCTTAAGGCCATGACTATTTTTGCATTTCCCCGTTAGAGCCCAAAAACTTTCATAGGGAACATTTTTTTTCGCAGAGCTGCAATTTTCGAGATATTTGGTAATGTTTCTTAAAAGGTTTGGATGTTTAACCCTCTATAACTCGAAAACTGTCCATTTTCGGACTTTGTGTCCCAGAACACTTTTGATCGAGATATTGCGAACTACAATTTTACGAAGTTTAATCAAAATCGACCGAAAGCCATTTCATATACATTTGCTGCGGGGTCCTTACTGTCTGAAATAATTTAATTTACAGATTGTCCAATTAAAAAAACTACATTTAAATTTTGAACGATTTTAATTTATTCATGATTATTAATTTTTTTAATGAGCTTCCAATTTCACAATTAAAAATTTGAAAACTTGAATCCCATCCATTTAGAAATTATTCTTACTTTCTAAATTTCAGTCTAAAATTTTAAAAAATTTCAAGAGATTTCAAAAGATTTTTAAGGATTTTAAATATTTGAGGATCTTTTAAAAGATGTCAAGACATTTTTAATCTATTTTTTTTTTAATTACAGGAATTTCAAAGAATTAAAACAACGTTGGACGGGTTATTAAAAAAAATCACATAGCACTTCAGAAATCTTGAAAAAAAGTTCTAGGTATTTCAAAATATTTTAAAGGATTTTATAAATTTGAGAGAAATTACTTTCTGAACAAACCACATTTTTGACAAAAATCCTTTGAAAAGTATTAATATTTTCAAATGAATAATTTTATTGTTTCTTTCACTAAAAGAATTTGTCACGTTAACTAAACTTTAAAATTCTTTATTCAAATTATGAGCTTTGAGAATAAAAAGATTTCAAATCTTCTGTCCATCAAAATTGAGTGCTCGTAAAATTCGAGCCATTAAAAGTAAAAAAACTAGGCAATTCTATAAACAATTTTATACATTTTATGAAATTTATTTTTAAATACAGATAGTTTTAATATATTCTATTTAAATTTTCTCATTTTTTCAACTTACAAACTTCTAGGATTCTTAAATTTGTCCGTTTTTCAAGTAATAAATTACAAAATTTGTAATTTCATTGAAGATGCGGTACATCCTAAACTTTTCATTCCTTTCAAAGATACTAAAATGAGAAATATATAAATTTAAAATCGGCTTACTACAAAATTAAATTCTAATTCAGTTTGTAAATGTAAAAGATAAGAAGTGAACCATGTACGTGAACACTGGTGCGCATCACCTCTCGTTTTCTGTGACTTTCGACGAAGTTCTATAAGCTGAGATGTCTCAGTTATTTGATTTCTCGTCTCTTAAATTATCTTTAACTAGAAATCTAAAACTCGGCTAAAAATAATATAATATCTGATCAACTTTATACTATAATTTACAAAATTATTTTTTAAATCCTATCTCTTTTAAATTCCTCGACTGTCATGTGAACTCTAGAGAAACTCTTTCAAATATTGTTAACCTTTAGAGTATTTCTTAGAGAAGATCGCTTAGTTCATGAAATACTTTTAAATAAGAATTATTCGACTTTTTTCTGCGACTCAGCTTTCAAATATTTGTAGACTTTATTCTACATCTCATAAATAGTTTTCTATTATTTCTTCAAAGCCATTTAAACATTTAAAGACTTTTCGCTCTGTCCAAGATTCTTCAAATAATCGCCTAAATTTTAAGCGACTAAATTTTTCCGTGTACGACTGCGCTTTTGGTTACAAATAATTCTAAAAGAAAAGTTTTCTAAATTGAAATCCTCATCTCTGATTTAATTTCTCACTCTACTTTCCTGAACTAAGAATGAATCAACGATTTTGCGGAAAACATCGTCTGGCTCAACTGCACCGCAAAAACGGTAATCGAGGATCCTATCACCTAAGTTAAGTAGCGTAAACTCGTTGCCTAAATTTTCGTTAAAATTTTATCTTGTTCTACATAAGAGAGACTGGGATAAGGTAAAGTGGTGAGTTAGGGTCTAATAATATAGCAGCCTGTAACGGCTGAATTTAGAGTCGATTAATAAATAAGCCGAGGAAGCTGGCAAATATCAGCAAAATTAAGAACAGGTGCAGCCAGGTCCAAGCGGCTCTACTGCTTAAACTGTGCTCATATAAGCTCCACACTCGCGGCGCCTATTCCGAAACCAACTCCGTGCCGCAGGCCAGCGTGGAGCTGCTTCTGCTTTTACTCTTTCCCCTTTTTCTCTTTACCCTGCAACACTTGGAATTTATGTCGAGGGCCACCTGTGCCAAACGCGAGCCGGAAGTACCTCGAGAAGGTCTTTCTCGTCGCCTCGTCGAGAGGTCTGTGAGGTGGTCGATAACTTTTTCAGTCTCTCTGCGTGTCTGAGAGGATCTAGCATCTCCTGCGAATAAATGCCGTCCTGTGGTGAGAGTTAAGTGAAGAAAAACTACGCGTCGTCCTCTTAGAAGAGGAAGAAAATACTGCGAGAGTTAGGTGGGATCTTCAAGCTCGTAAAAGATGTTTAGATGCACGCAAAAAATTGAGAAAAGACACGTTATTCCAGTTGAGTTATTTGGCTGAAGCTTCCACACAAAGATAGCGTAAGAGTAAAAACTTTAATCCAAAGAGACCAGGAGAAATGAAGATTTAACTTATTCATGTTGAATGAAATATGAGTTTTTTTCAAGAATGGGATCTATATTTGATGTTTTTGGGGAACACTGAGGTTAAATTCAACCTATGTAGAATAGCGACACCAGTAGTCAGCCACATAAGCATAGATGCTCCACCAACAGATAAAGGTTGATTGCGAATTAATAAAATAGTAGTGTTATTTTGATATAAATATTATAACCTTAAAACAATTATAAGTCCACACTGTAAAAAAATCTATTGAATTTTACATCTCTGGTGGATGTAAATAAAAGGACCCTCGTGTATCGGAGTAACTTTACGAACAAATGTAATAATCCACCTAGCAATGAATTTTACAATTTAATCTGTTGTAATATTCCAATTCGGCCGATAATCTTAAACACGAAAATGTAAAATTAATGTTGTGAAAGATTAAAATAAAATTTATTAGGGCGACGGGTATCGAACACTCAAAGCTCAAACTTCGTATACAAATTTATGGATATTGAAAAAACACAAGCCGGACACGTTACCATCTACCTGAAACACATTAGATACTATTGATATTTTTTATGTTTAAATATTCCGTGACAAAAATATGAAATATACGTTTTGAATAACCGCATTATGTACATAAGAAATACACGTCGCCTCTCGTCGTTCGTGATCAGTCGAGGTATATTTTGCGCGCGAATACAAGTTCGAAATCAGCCAATCAGAATCACCATTACGACACAAACACGCAGGCACTAGACGTATTGCAAACAGAGCATACGGTTAGCTAACCAGAGGTTAAAAATTCATCGTGGAATCGGCCCTAAATTTCTAAAAAACAGTTGAATTTTGAACAAAAGAGTTTATTTTTAATCAAACTGTTAAATGCAAGACAAATAATTGAATTTTCAGATAAAAGATTAATTTATAACAAAGTGATGAAACTTATAATGTAAAATGATGAAATTTCAACAAAATACTTTAATTTTCGAAATTTTTCTATAGAAAAAGGGAAGGTTTTTACAAAATAATAACCACATAGTTAAATTTTCTACCAATTCGTTAAATATGTCACCTGAAATGAGAATTTTATAAGAAAAACAGTTAATTTTCAACCTGAATATGAGAATTATTCACACAAAATTTTCTTTTAACTACAACACCTTAATTCCTAACTACACCGTTAATTAAATTTTCAACCAATAAACATGAAGTTTCTACAAAAAGAGATGAGTTCTCAAAACAAAAACGAAAAAACATTCAAACGAAATTTTTGAATTTCGAACCAAAATAGAAGAATTTGCAACAAAAAAGTTGAATTCGCAAGAAAAGCGAAGAATTTTTTTTAATTACTAAATATTCAACAAAAAAATAAATTTTGAAACAAATAATAAAAACCAGAAATATTAATTCCGTATCAGAAATTTATAAGTGGCATATTAAATAAACTGAATTTTCTATTACACACGTTTTCATTTCAAACTACAAACTTTTGAATTCAGACTACCCAAATTGTGTGAGACTATAATTTTCTAAAACGAACTATAGTAGGGTTTGTCGTCTTATTAATTAACAGAGTTCATATTTTTTTGTGTATGTTCGTTCCATAAGTATTTCTATAAAATGCAAGTACGATTTTTAATTTGACCAAACAAATGTTACTTGGTTAAATGACGTATGCCAATACGTTGGAGTAAAGCGAGCAATAAACACTCTACTCGAATCCTTTATGCACACAGCATCATGTAACTCGGTTCCACTAAGCTGATAATTTCGTTTGACTCAAGTTGACGAGTCAGACGTGCTAGAAATTCACCGCACGTGTCATAAAATGCGCGTGTTGAAGCTCTGGTCCACGCACCAATCGAATTTTCGATACCAATCGCGCATCAACATCAACCTCTGCAATCCACATGCATTCGTCCACTGATCGATTGGTCGGCATAGCGATGTTCTTCTATGAGCCAGCACAGCCGCAGGTGTTGCTTCCCTGCGAAACAATCAGTTAACGATCAACCCGCTCTCACAAGTATCTCCCACAAAAAGCCCAATCCAGAGTGGACGTTAATCGACGGCGGCTTTGTAAACACGTACATATCGCATATATTGCGGAGTAAGTAAACAAAAGTTGATTAATCCATTCGAGATGGTTTATCAGCAAAAAAAATCCGCCCGCTTCGCGGGCACATTCTCATAGCCCACCAAGGGCCCGCGACTGTTGGTACTCGCGCTTTGTGCTCGGTGTATGTATATTCCAGATATCCATAGATTTTTGTAAACTAAGAGTCAAAACATCGACAAAAGTAATTTGGTGATAGTAACTTTTTTTGGTTAAAGCTCCTTCAGCTTTAACGAATACATTCTCATCACGTATCTCGTGCTTCGCACTCGAATTTGTATCTCAACTTATATACCATTTCCATAAATGTATATTATTACAATTCATAACATGCATTGATATTAAAACAGACGTACATTAATTTCCTCTTTAAAAAAATGCGCATTCTTTAAAAAAGTTTGTTAATATGAATTTTACTGCAACTTCTGTCGATTTTTCAAAAACTGAATTTACTCATTTCCAATTTTATTTTTACGATTTAAACGTAGCACATACGGTCGACACATCAGCCTTACCTTTTTTTAACTTCTAAATTAAATCCCTTACTCAGTGACCCACAAAACTTCAATTAACGAGGGTTTAGCAGCGGGGGGGGGCGGTTAGTTACAACCAAGAGTCATAGCTGGTTAGTGTTTTATGCTGAGAAGTTTAGCCAACCTTCAGCAGCGTTGTGTTAGATGGAGATTTATATCATCTCATTTTCACATTCCCGGCCCACAGCGGGAAAAAATTACATTTCTGTTTTAACATAACGTACAGGCCACGAATATTGTGCGATTTGAACCAAATAAATTTGAAAAAAGCTTTTAAGATTTCTAAGAGAGTTGTCGAGCCTGATGTTTTAATTAGGTTTTCAATTTTTTATAAATAAACAAACAAATATGAAGAAAATATGGCCATTTTATATGTTTGACTTTCACAGTATATATGTTTGTGTGTGTGTGTATATCAGTAATCAGGCATTTTTCGACAAAAAAATCGTTTTTTCGATGTAAATTTTTAAAAATTCGGAACATTATGATATTTGCAGAAAAATTCGTGATTTTTTATTAATCTTATGATCTTTCAAATAAATTTAAAAAACAAATGCATTGTTCGGGCATTGGTCGGCAGAACAACTCGGTTTTTTCAATTCCAGTCTTTTCAGATGGAACTTGATGAGAATTTTGGCAACATTCATAATAAGTTAATAAATTTAATTATTTCTTTATACAAATTTGATGAACAAATGCATTAATCAGGGATTTGTCTACAGAAAAATTCTTTTTTTTTCTATGTTAACAGTTTTAATTGGGATATCGAAAAAAATAAATTTTCCATCGACAGATGCTTGAATAATGCATTTTTTTATTCAATTTGTTTTTAAAAAATATAAAATTTATCCACCAATTATGAATTTCGCTGAAATCATCATGAACTGCTCAATTAAAAAGACTGAAATAAAAAAAAATCGTCCACACATGCCCGAATAATGCATTTGTTTATTAAATTAGTTTTTAAAAATCATAAAATTTGTGAACTCATCCTGAAGGTTGCGGAATTTATTATGAAGATCTCAATTACAAGTCCGATATCGAAACAAAAAAGAATTTTTCCGTCGACAAATGCCCCAATAATGCATTTGTTTATTAAATTTGTTTTGAAAAAATCATAAAATTGAGCAAAAAATTATGAATTTGGCTGAAATTGTCGTGAAGTTCCCAAATGAAAAGAATGAAAGTGAAAAAACCGAATTTTTCTCTCGACAAATGCCCAAATAATGCATTTTTTATTAGATTTGTTTAAAAAATCATAAGATTAATCAATAAATTATGATTTTTGCTAAAATTTTCATAAATTTCCGAATTGGAAAAAATGGACATCGAAAAAAACGAATATTTCTGTCGAAAAATGTCTGATTACTGCATTTGTACATTAAATTTGTTTATAATATAAACAATTATAATCAGAAGAGAAATTTTTTTACATAATATTGTTTTGATTCCAATTTCTTGCAACATAACTTGAAAAATGTGTATTTGTGGAAAATTGTGGAAAACATTTTCTCAACAAATAATTTGTTGATAACAAATTTTTTTGTATATTGTCTAATATAGGAATATCCTTAACTAATGCTATTTTATGCAACTTAAGCGATTTCAACCATTATCCTGTTATTGACGATCACCGGGAACGTCAAATAGAAAAAGGTCATTTTTTCGTCATATTTGTTTATTTATAAAAAAATTGAAAACCTAATTCAAAAAACCAGGATGGATCCCTTAGTTATCTTATTAGCTTTTTCCCCACTTTTTTGTCGAAAGCGGTGAAGATTTGTGGGCTGTACGTTATTTTGAACCGAACAAGTCATTTTTCTTCACAATGTGCGGCAATCCTTTCAGTCCGAAACCAAAAACTCTTTTTTACATTCTCATCAACAGAAGGTATTAGACTTGTGTAAAATTTGCCCCCCGTCCCCATTTTTTTTAAATGTCCACGTTTTGAGTCCCCCTGAATCCAAAAACAGGTTTTCAAGAATTTGTCTCCCTGTCTGGCTGTGTGTGTGTGTCTCTACCTTTTTAGTTTGTTAGCACGATAACTTTCGAAAGAATTGACAGATTGGATTAACCTTTGGTACACTCTTTTAGTGTCCTAAAATAAAGGTCAATTTAGTTAGCCAGACATTTTGGGTTAAAAATCAAAAAGTGAGCGTATTTTGAAAATTTTTGAGACCACTTCTTTTTAATTCAAAAATTGTCTGTACGGATATTCATAGTATTCAAGCAGGCGAACAATTTATCCTCATGACTTTTTTTATAAAACCAAAATTTACCACAGTATTAGCATTTACAAAATTTCAAAAAACACAGAAATCAACATTTTAAGCCAAATAACGCATTATATGACAAAAAGTCAAAAGAAGAAAAATGTTTCTTTTTCAATGCCCCACAAGATTGTTCGAACACCTTTTTGATTTTTCTGAAAAAGTTGAAAATTCAAAATTTGATCGTACCAAAAATTTTTGAAACCGCATTTTTTCAAGATTTGAAAATTCTGTGTACAATTATTCATAGTAATCAGAAACTCAAACAATTTATCCGTATGACTTTTTTCTGTAAAAACAAAATTAGCAGAGTTATAGCATTTTAAAAATGAAAAAAAAAACTAAAATGAAAATTTTAAGCCAAACAACGCACGATATGAAAAAAGCCACAAAAAGAAAAACGTTGCTTTATGAAAGCCCTACAAGCTTATGATAACAATTTTTTTAATTTGGTCGAATAGTTAAAAATTTGTACACAGACCTTTTAAAATCAAACGTCAACGGATCGACAACTGTTATTTTCTGATTGTGAACTCTCTTTTATTAAAGCTCTTTCGGCTTTAACGAACACATTCTCATTACGTATATTGTGCTTCGCACTCGATTTTGTCCAAAATGTCAACTTTTTTACATTATACTCAACACCTTTATATCAAATATAATAATTTTTTATGTAACTCTGCCTTGGGATGGCTTATTCAGATATTGGAAAATAAAGCAAAAATTTTATTTATCATGATTATGTTAATATTTGCTTCTTATTTTCTTTAAATTGTATTCTAAGCTGCGCTGAAACATGTATCATTTCAATAAATGTATATCATTTATTTCATAATTATGAATTATGAAATATTATTTTAATAATAATATTATATTTCATAATATTATCATTTCATAATATGCATGAAAATTGAATCATACTAATTCTTATTTCTTTGTTTTTATACATTTTTTTATTCCTGATCTTGTTTTTTACGATTAAAGAAAAAGTACTCCGCATCTGCATAGGGTCGAATACAGAAACCTATATAGGAGCCTATATAGGGTCCTATTCAGAAACCTGTATATGATCCTATATGGGATCTTATGTCTTCTTTCGTCTTTTTTGTCCTTTTTCCAAAAATTTAATTTTTTAATTTTGAATCTAATTTTTTACGATTGAAAGAAAATCTAGTCGTCCTGTCTAAAAATGATCAATAATAAATGTATATTTCCATAGCTTGTGTCGTTTGTCAAAAAATTAACTTTTCTATTTTTATTGCTTTTCAAGCAATAAACAAAAACGGCGCATACTATTAAAAATCATTATAAAAGATTTGTAGCTCTTTCTTGGATAAACAAGTTTTATCTCATTTTTTTCGTAGCTTGTTTCGTTTGTCCAAAACATTTTTATATTTTTATTTTTAATATTGTTTTTAGGACTAAAAACAAAAACTGCGCATATTATCAAAAAGTAATTAATAACAAATTTTTAGATCTTTTCATGGCGCGCAATTCTAGCTAATTCATTTTTTTCGTATCTTGCATGGTTTGACCAAAAAATTGAATTTTTGGATTTTTCATTATTTTTGCTACGATCAAATGTGGAATATTCAACTTTTCGACCAAATCAACGTTTTTCTTCTGTTGAGATTTTTTCATATTATGCGTTTTTTGGCTTAAAATGTTCATTTTAGTTTTTTTCATTTATTTCGAAAGTGCTCCAATTCTAATAATTTTCTTTTTATAGAAACAAGTCATGTGGCTAATCAGTTTAAGTTTCTGAGTACTATGAATAACCGAACATAGAATTTTTTAATCTTGAAAAAATGGAGTTTTAAAAATTTGGAAAATGCGCTCAATTTTTGAATTTTTATCCAAAATAGCTGGTTTACAAACACGTTCTTTCTTTTGAGGCCTTAAAAACGTGTGCCTAAGCAGACTCTAATATAATCAATTTTTCTAAAGTTATCGTGCTTACAAAATACAGACTACAGACAGACAGACGAACACCTTGGTAAAAATAGTTTTTTCTGACTCAGGAGGTCTCAAAACGTGGAGATTTGACGAAAACCGGCAAAGTGAAATTTCACATAAACCCAATATCTTCTCGTGAGAATGAGAATGTGAAAAGGATTTATTTTGTTGCAGAGCATTTTGCTCTAACGATCATTTGACTTTCGAGATCATAATGATCTGTCCATTCGGAACAATTTGATCTTATTTTTTGGGTCATTTATCAGACTAAAAAAAATGGCTGTCAATTTTTCGCACCGATGTCATAACGCTATAACCTAAAAATTGTACCTCACCACACGCAAGTGGCATCTATACTTACAGGTGATATTTTATAAGATCAGGTATCGTTAATTTTTTAACGCAATTTTGAATGCGCCTAGGGCGCGCATCTGTTGCATCTTGCGCTTCGCGCTCGGATATCTATTCTTTGCATTTGGTATGCTTGAATGAAATTTTATCAAAAAGATACCTTTAGAGTTATCGTGTTTACGGACGGACGGCCAGACGACCGGAAGGACAGGCAGACAGACGCCATCGCAAAAACTGGATTTTCGGATTCAGGGATCTTGAAACGTGGAGATCCGTTGAAAAACTGTTGTATCAAATTTCGGACAATTCTAATACTTTCTCGACCTTAAATGGTGAGAATTTAAAAAGCTTCCATGTGAGCTAAAGCACTCTAAGAACGTCATACATCTTGGTTTGACTCGATACACGATTATATTAGAGGTAATATTTAGTGATAAAAATTGGTCATGATACATTACTTGGTAATTTTACAAACAAATTTTATACAAAAATGCATAGTTTGATAATTTATAGCAAACAAATAATCGTTTCTCTCTCCAATCAACTTCAAATTACATAAGTGGTAATATTAATTATATCAAATTGGCAATCGATAGTATTTCTTATTTTATACAAAAATGCATAGATTTACCATTTATAGATAGAAAGTAACCATTTTTCTTTCTAATCGTCTTTAAATTATATTAGTGGTGATTTTTATTGATGCAGGATTATCACTCGATATTAATTGCTTATTTTACAAATAAATGTAATGAAAAACTGTATGGTTTGGTCATTTATGGTCAGAAAGTAATTGAGCCTCCCGCGATAAAAACGGGACACACTCGAATTGCCTTGGTTTGAGTTGGCTTCTTGGTTATTCTCGTTCTTGATCATTTTAAGTCAGATTTTTAATTCTTTTGAAGCATATATTAATAGGAAATGTCATTCCACATATTTTTGTTCCTTGAAAAAAGTTTCTCACTCTTTTAGGGGTCCATTTCATGTCACATGCGGCAAGTCTCTCTGCGGCAAGTCACACCTGAGACATGTCACGTCTGCAGAATGTTTCTTCTGCGGCATGTCACATCTGCTACTTGTCACATTTGCGGAATGTCTCATTTGCGGAATGTCATCTCTGCGGCATGTCACATCTACGGATTGCCTTATCTGCGGCATTACACAACTGCGGCATCTCCACCCATCGGCTTCTCTCCCCCGCGGCATTTCTCACTGTGAAATTGACATTTTTGCGGCATCTCTCACCAGTAAATATTCTCCTAGTGGCATCTCTCCCTTCCGAAAAATGTATAATGTCCAATTAAATATGACTGAACACATCAAAGTGGCAAAAGTGCGGCAAGTCTCCCAGAATTAATTGTCACCTTCGCGGCATCTTTCATTAGCGACAAGTCTCCCCAGCAGCATCTCTCGCCCAAGATATATTTCTAAATACTTTCAAAGATGACGAAACTGCGGCATGTCTCCCCAGCGGCATCTCTCCCCTAAGAAAATTCCGTAAGGACCTCTAAAAATGGAAAAAATGCGGAAAGTCAGATAAAAAAACTGCCTGGGAGACTTGCCGCATTTTTGCCATCTTTAAAACTACTTAGAAAATTTGTGGGGGGGAGGGTATGCCGCTGGGGAGACCTGCTGCACTTCTGCCACTTTTCAAAGTCTTTAAAACATTTTCTTGTCAGAGAGATGCCGCTGGGAAGACTTGCCGCACTTTTGCCATTTTTAGAAGTCCTTACAACATTTTCTTGAGCGAGAGATGCCGCTGGGGAGACTATCCGGACTTTTTATATTTTTCGAAGTTCTTACCAAATTTTCTTGAGGGAGAAAAGCCACTTAGGAGATTTTCCCCAGTTTTTCCGTCTTTAAAACTACTTACAAAATTTGTTGCGGGAGAGATGCCGCTGGGGATATTTTCCGCACTTTTTCCATCTTTGAAACTACTTACAAAAGTTGTTGGGGAAGCGATTCCGCTGGGGATACTTGCCGCACTTTTACCATTTTTAGAAGTCCTTACAACATTTTCTTGGGGGAGAGATGCCGCTGGGGAAACTTTCCGAAGTTTTCTCGTCTTTAAAACTACTTATAAACTTTGTTGGGGAGAAATGCTGCCGGAGAAACTTGCCGCACTTTTGCGATTTGAAGAAGTCCTTACGAAATTTTCTTGGGAAAGAGATGTCGCTGGGGGACTTGCCGCAGGTTTGCCATTTTTAGAAATCCTTATAAAATTTTCTTGGGAGGGGGGGAGATGCCGCTAGGGAAACTTGCTGCCTTTTTGCTATCTTCAAAACTATTTAGAAAATTGGTTTGGGGAGAGATTCGGCTGGGGAGACTTGCCTCACTTTTTCCATTTTTCAAAGTCCGTACCCAATTTTTGGGGGGGGGGGAGATGCCGCTAGTGAAGCTTTCCGAAATTTTGCCGTCTTTAAAACTACTTATGAAATTTGTTGGGGGAGAGATGCTGCTGGGGAGACTTGCCGCACTTTTGTCATTTTTAGAAGTCCTTAGAAAATTTTCTTGGGGGAGAGATGCCGCTGGGGAGATTTGCTGCAGATGTTCCACCTTGGGTAGCCCTTAACAAGTTTTTTCGGGAGAGAGATGCCACTGGGGAGACTTGCTGGAGTCACGTTATCTTTGGAAGTGTTTGGAAATATTTCTTGGGGGAGAGATACTGCTGGGGAGGTTTGCCGCTGATGAGAGATGCCGCGAATGTGACAATTAATCCTAGGAGACTTGCTACACTTTTGCCAGTTTGATGTGGGTTGCAAAACTTTTCCCGAATGTAAGATGCCGCTGGGGAGTCTTGCCGCGAGCGAGAGATGCTGCAGGTGAGCAATCAGTCGTGAGAGACTTGTCACACTTTTGCCACTTTGATGTAGACTTAAAAATTTTTTCACTGATGAGATATGCCACTGGAGAGACTTTTCGCTGCTAGGAGATGCCAAAGTTGTGACAATTAGTCCCAGGATGCTTGCCGCAGTTCAGTCATTTTTAATTGGACATTAAACATTTTTTGGAAGGGAGAGATGCCACTGGAAGAATATTTACTGGTGAGGGATGCCGCAAAAATGTCAATATAACAGTGAGAAATTTCGCGGGGGAGAGAAGCCGCTGGGTAGAGATTCCGCAGTTGTGACATGCCGCAGATGAGGCAAGCCCTAGATGTGACATGCCACAGATGTGACATGCCGCAGTTTTGACATTCCGCAGATGACATTCCGCAGATGTGACAAGACGCAGATGTGACATGCCTCAGATGTGACATGCCGCAGAAGAGAAACGCCGCAGATGTGACATGCCTCAGAGGTGACATGCCACAGAAGATAAATGCCGCAGATGTGACATGTCTTAAATGTGACATGCCTCACGTGGGACGTAAATTACACATTAACGCTTTCAAATGCTTCATTTCGCTGATTAATTTCGAAAAAAGTGAAACTTATCGTGACCAAAAATTCGAGGAGAGTTTAAAGAAGTTGTGTGAAAGACGGCAAATAATTCTGACTTGTGGTTTACGAATGACAAATAAAGATCAGACGCTCTACCTATACACGTGCGAGCTTGTTCTAAGGATGTGTCTAGCGGAAGCGAAGATCCAGTTAATGCAGTCAAAATAATAATTTCACAAAAAACAATTTCGAATAATTTGGTTACACAATTTCGAAGAATAAATTATCTGTATTAATAATAATATTGAATTCATATAAGCAGAAAAATTAATATTTATTGAAAATTCGATCAATTTTTCACATTTCCGAATATTATTTAACTTTGCCAAAACATGAGCAATAGAAAGAATGGAAGAAAGGATATTCTCAACCTTCTTTGTGCTCCTGTATTCTATTCTCCAATTAAAGTCAATGGCAACAAATCGTGCTTTGTTTTGATTGTGGTGTCAACAAGCAAAATCTTCGCCTCTGCTAGACACATCCTTAGAATAAGCTCGCACGTGTATCGGTCTAGTGTCAAGTTTTTATTTAGTTGTTATTGGAAAACCGCAAGTCAGAACTACTTGAATTTTTCCATAAAACTTCTTTGAACCCTCTTCGAATTTTTGGTAAAGATAAGTTTCACTTATTTTAGAAATTCGTCAGCGAAACGAAGCGTTTGAAAGTATCAATGCGTAATTTACGACTAAAGGCGGATTTAAATTAATAAAAAATGTTTGGGGAAAAAATAAAAATTTCATATTACTGTCACTTTTGGAACAGTTATATGCATGTTTCCTACCAATTTCATCCCGGAGAAGGAACAAAAATATGTGGAATACAATTTCCTATTAAGATATGCCTCAACAAAATTTTAGATTCGACTTGGAAAAATTAAGAATGAGAATAACCAAGAGGCTAACTGAATAGGTGTATGGGAATATTTAGTGAATGTACCAGGAATATTGGAGTGATCGACTCCTCGACATATAGAAATAAATTGGTTTGAAAATATGACGCTTTGAAGAACAAACTTTTTATTTTAAGTACATGTTACATCAAAATCTTTTATATATATTTATAAACATCGGCCTTATTATTAATAGCGGTTACAAGTAAACTGTAATCAACGTCGGTTTTTTGGAGAATAACGCACGAATAACAATCATCGCTGACAGAATCCATTTGAAATCCGGAGGAACCTACACTTGAAATTGCAGAATATATCAAGAGCAAAATGTGTTGTTTTTCTAAGGAAATTATATTTCGTTTCATGTTTTCAAAATTTGACGAAAATTGATTGAATTTGGACAAGTTTAATTAGCAATTTAAAAATTATCGGTTTTTATGTGATTTGAATTGAACACAAATATTTGAAGTTTTAAAGGCTTTGATTATAAAAAAATTTTCTTATTACAATTTTTGGTGAATATAAATTTTGATATTTTAAAATGAACTTCAAATTCATTAAGTTCCATGGTTCTATAGTATAATTTTTTTCATTTTAAATGTTTCCTATTTAAAATTACTATTTAGTTTGAAAGTTTGTTTAGTATAATTCAATTTATTCATTGATTTCATAACAATTCGCCTAATTAGCTTGAATTTCAAATTATAATTTCGTTCTGTACTAACAATTTTAAATTCTACAATTCCAGAAGCTTCAACTTTAAAAGATTAAATTTAGTTTTCAATATTAAATTGTCAAATCTTGATCGCATTGAATTCATAATTGCTTAAATTCAAAAGTTTGCTATTTTTAATTATTCAATTTTGAACGCTTTTCAGTATAAATAATTTTCAATTATCTAATCTGGAAATATTTAATTTTGAAGGTTTTGACATTGCCCTCTTAAAAAAATATTGCCCTCTTTGAAATTTTAGCGCTGGTTTGCATTTTTCCTTTTACTTGCATCCACCAGATCAGGGCAAACTTCTTTCCTCTTGAAGCTATTTCGATCTTATCACTTTAATATATATTATATAAAACCAATTAAAATGTTGCTTTCACAAACTGTGGTGATGGGATTTTAGAGAAAATAACAAAGTATCCGTCACGAGGGCGCAGGCGTCGAGGCAACGACGACGCATAATTTTGTGCGTTAAAATTTAAGAGCCTTAAAAGAGAATTTAAAAATTCTACGGGGAATATGGAGCTTTACAGGAGACATAAGTACATCTCAAGAATATAGAGGCAAGACCTTCAATGTAGAGAATGAAGCTTATACAGAAGCAAAATAGAATGAAAATATCTTTAGGAGTCGCTACGTAGGAGCTAATAGAATAAACAGGTGCAAAGTAGAGATAATACGTCCACTTGGAGCGTCAAAGTAGGGCCTATATTTCGATTCGGGCTACGTCTCAAAACTGAGTCAAGACATAGGCCTTCGTCTTTCTTTTATGGCCGCGACAGGTAAAATGGCGTTTACTTCTCTCAAGTCGAGCCTTGTCTTGGCTAAGACAACGTTTACTTAATTCAAGGCAAGCCTTGTCTTGGCTGAAATTATTGAACATTTTTGGCTCATAAATGAGATTCAAATTGATGAATGAGAAATTTGTAATTATTAAATTAGTTATTTTTAATTTAAAAATTCAGAAACGGAGGGTCTGAGCGCGTATATCGCTTACAAATTTTCTTTAAAAAATAAAAAATGGTAACTTTCTGGAAGGATCTTCTAAGCAGTTGGAAATACGTAAAACCAAACGTGTTGGAGTCATAAAAATACGACTCAAGAGATTAATTGATGTCTTCAAGTCATAAAAACTTGTCTCCAAGACATACATTGAAGTCTGGCTCCGTTTCAAAACTGAGGCATGCTCTTGTCAAACTTTTCGACTTCAGCATGTCTTGATTGGGGGCAAGTCAAGTCGAACTCAAGTCGAAGCATTTTTATTTGGGTCATAATATTCTGATACTGTTACAGCAAATAATACATGAATATTTTTTTTAAACAAAAGTTATAAATTTTACCTTAGAAATTGCATAATGCATGCATTCATATCTTTAAGCTCAGTGGGATTCAAACAAATTCTAGAATTCTAAAAATTTATTCAAAAAACATAACCGTTGAGAAATTAGGAATATTTTATATCGAAATTTTTACTCTTTAAAGTAAATCAACATATTCATAGAAAAAAGAACTAATTGTGCATTTGCTACATCAATTTTTTAAGTAATTAAATTTTATTGTTAATCAGCTGCTTTTAATTATTCGTAATAGTAAATTATTTTCTCTCATATTTCCTGCAAAACAATAGATTTTTAACAACTAATTAATGCAAATCGCGAAATAATATCTTTTGTTCATAAATTTATTCATAGCATCATAAACAATTTTGTTCGCTCCAGCAAATTATAAAATATTATTTTATAGTAATGATACTAATTAAATACCTAGCATACCAAATAGTCACATCTTTGAAACAGTTGCACACTGAAATAGCTGTATACATAAATGTTATTTTCTATGAAACAATAAATACTGCTTTTCTTTGTATCGTTTCTCAGTAGTTTCTTATTGAATCTGGAAGCCTTACAGTCATAAAAAAAACTAAAATATGTCAAAAATTGAACTCTCCTAGCGATTTTTGTTTTAAAAATTTTCTTTTGGATAACCCACTTTCTTAGCAGTGATTTATTTTGAATTGAAATTTCCTTAAAAAAGATAAAAATACCTTTCTGAAAATCTTTCCCGCTGTTCTTTTTTTGGTTTTTCTAATTCACTCTAGTCCCCATTACCTTAGAGATAATAATGCAAGTTTTATGCGACGTCTTGAGTAAAAAATTAATAATTTTGTTTTATCAAAAATGTCAACATGCTTTTGAATTTATCGGTAGAAGAAAATTATAAAAATATTTCCTACAAATTTAATGAAAAACTTTTAATAATTAGCTGATTTAAGGCGATTTGATCTAAATGAGGATAAAAACATTCGACGTTAGAAAAAAAAGGAATTCAATTTCCTATCAGAATAAATACTTACAAAATTAAAATACGAAACTTTTTCCAAAAGCGTCCCAGGCCGTTCTGCGAGAAAAATGTATAAGCCCTTACATAATCCGGCTTCTGGAACGAGAAGAAGCTATTATTTTATATTCACTGATTCAATAGTAGAAACTAAAAATAAAAATCGAAAAATTTAATTTTTGGATAAGGACACAAGATATGAACTAGAGGAATAAAGAAAAAATTTTTATCCCAAAAAGAGCTAAAGATTCTTCTGAAATAATTTGTGTATATTACGCGTAGTTTTTCTTTTAATTGTAAGAAAGAAAATTTAATAAAATTAAATTTCTAGAAAAGCTACAGAGTAGTTCAAAATAAAATTGATGCACAATAAGGAACAGAAATTAAAGTAATCATTAAACATAAAATATTTTCATTATTTTGAAATATGTAACTAAGAAATACCATCTCGAGGTACAGAAATAAATACAATATAAATATAAATGTGCCCGCGCGACAGGCAGATTTTTACATTCTCATCATTTATAATTGAGAAAGTATTAAAATTGTCCGAAATTTGTCATACCAGTTTTTCAACGGATCTCCACGTTTCGAGACCCCCTGAATCACATAAATCAGGGTTTTACGATGGCGTCTGACCGTCTGTCTGCCTATCAGGCCGTCCGTCCGTAAACATGATTAGTCTAAAAAAAATGAGCGGATCAAATCCATCTTTCGCACACGTTTTTTAGGTTCTAAAAGAAAGGATGAGTTCGTTAACCAGATTTTTGATCAAAATTCAAAAAGTGAGCGCGTTTTGAAAATTTTTGAGACCACTTTTTTGTAAAGATGAAAATTCTATACACAGATATTTATAGTATTAAAAAACAATTTATCCCTATGACTTTTGTTGACAAAAACAAAATTCTCAGAGTTATAGCATTTTCAAAAATTTTTAAATCAAACGAAAATCAAAATTTTAAGCCAACAAACGCATGGTGTGAAAAAAGTCAGGCGAAAAAAACGTTTCTTTTTGAAAGTCCTACAAGATTATCATAACAAATTATTTGATTTTCTTGAAAAATCAAAAATTCAAATTTTGATTGCACAAAAAATAATGGAAAATAAAAAATTCAATTTTGTGGAAAAAATATGTAGGATACGAAAAAAGATGAATCAACAAAAATGGTTATCCCAAAAAAGATCTACAATTTCGTTAAGAATCACTTCTTGATAGGACTCGTACTTTTTGTTTTATTCGTGAAAAATAACGCTGGAGAAAACAAAATAAAATAAATGTGTGGAAAAACGACGAAAGTTACCAGAAAAAAATCCAACAAAACCTGTTTACAAATATCTGTCGGAAATCGAGCGCGCAGCGCGAGTGTCACGATGAGAATGTGTACCTCAAAGCCTACAGAGCTTTGATAAACTTAATCTTTGACTATATTTAATTAAGCAGACAATCCAGAATATAAAGACGCATATAAATACTGCCATCTAAAAGAGATCTTTTTGATAAAGTTTTATTCAAGCAATACAAATGCAAATAATAAATATCCAAGGGCGAAGCGCGAGGTGTAATTATGTCCGAGCGTGAAGCGCGACATTCAACCGTCGCGCACCCCAGGCGCGCTCAAATTTGCGAGCTGCGCGCGCAGTGGGCGATGAGAATGTGCCCGCTAAGCGGGCAGATTTTTTAAAAGTCTTTTATACATCCAAATTATTATTTTTTATTTTTGAAATAAAATTCCTTGTGAAATATTATATAAATATAGAAGCGATACTATACGATTTCAACCTGATTAAAAAAACATCTATCATACTGCTTCACAGTGATCTGAATATTTTTCGAACTTTAAGTTGATTCTAATTTTTATTTAAGATATTCTATTTTATCCAGATAGAAATATATGCCAATCTTTTCTATAGGATCGCTTGAGTGCAATTCAATTATTTTACACGATACTGACATCCACTTATATGCCATTTTTTCAAGTCATATCCACTTATATCATATTCAATCAAGATTTCCTTCATAAATATTTTATAAGTTTTCGATATACTAGCTTTATTATCAATTACACGACCGTCTTTTAAAGCATATTTTGTTTGTTTAAATAATTTTTTCTTCTGAAAAAAGTCAATTTTTTCAGACAGAATGATTATATAGGTTGATTTGTAGTATACGAATAGTTTATACGTTTTCGATATCTCAAATTTATTATTCAGACGCCCTCATTTTGTTAACCAAATATTTTTTTCAGGAAATTTGATAATCTTTCTCCCTTTTCTGTTATATATGTTACAATAAGTGATTGTTATAAACATAAATTTTATTTCTTATATTTATGAATTGTTTAAGAATTAATTATTATTTATTTACAGTATTTCATTGCATTGTTCTAAAGAAGCTCACTTTTTTCTTATCAATTTTTAGCCTGCGTTGCCTTTTTTTATACTGCGTATTTGAGAGGTGTAAAATCGATTTCTAATTTGAACAGTTTAATGACGAGGATTGAAGTTTCGAAAAAATGTGAAATCAAAGTTGTTAAATGATACAGGGAAAACTTTACGGCTAGCAGAAAAACAATTCTGTCTCGCAGCACATACTAATTAATATTGTAGAGTAAATTTTTATAAGAAAGTAGCTGTTTTTTCTTTTAAAAATATTTATGATTTCACTACGCTAATAATAATAATAATTTTGGGAAAGATGACAGAATAATTTGCTCAAAGGTGTAGAGTCAATGCAGAGTTTATATTTTTAGATTAACTGGTACTTTTTAGGGCACAATCTGTGTACCTTTTAGTTGAAAATTTCGAGTGTTTGTCGGCGTATCTTGTAATCGAAATTCCGAAACACCAAAATATGCAATTTATTTGACGATTTAACATCAATCTCGAAGAATCTTTACCCTCCAGCACGACAAGTTGACAATGCGTCTGTTAACCATCCAGTTTCTGTTAAATGAGATAATTTTGTAAATGGTGTAAAACCTCGATATGCATGTTCATTTGGGAATGATATAATATAAAAATATAATATAAAAAAAATAATATAAAACTACTAAGTGTAAGCTTAGGTTCGTATAGAACTTTCGACAAAGTATTGAATTCACGGCTTTTCTTTTTAGTTTTGATTTTCTGCCATTTTAAAATAAAGTTAAGTATATGTCACGAAGTGATAATGCATGACATTTATTCAAAAAAAATTTATATCATTAAAAATAGAGCGTTTTTTAATTTGCAAAATGTTTTTGAAAGTCTAATACAAAATTAACATCAATCCGTTTACAGTAATATAAATTGTATTTTAGTAATATATTTCAAGTAATTTCGTATCTCATTTTTTATTAATTCTAAAATAAAAGATCAAAGTATTCCCTAGTAGTTTCTTACGAAATTTCCTTGATGAGGAGTTATACATTGATCTCGAAACATGTTGGCTATCAGTAGTATAAAAAAGACGGAGGAAGAATAAGAAAAAAAGAAGCGAGAGGTTGGTTTGGGTGAGTCTTTCCTTTTTATCCTAATTTTTTTCCTCTGTTATGCAACTGTCTCTAATAATCAAATCGAAATTATTTTTGAATGTATATGTACTTCTCTCGCTATAAAGCCTTTTATGCAATTCTGTTACGAAAGTGGATCATTTTTTAGTTTATGTTTTTAAAGAACTTTCTAAATTTAATAAACAGAGATATTAAACAATAGAGATTCACATATAATTTTTGAGGGCTTAAAAATTTTTCTAAGTTTTTTAAACTTACACTTCTATTTATAAAAAGTTTTAGAACATAAGAACAATTTAAATCAAATAATTTACCATAATGAAGAATGACTTATACATAAAAATAAGCCTCGAAGGACTTGTGATTCATGGTATTTTTACTTTACTGAGTTGTAATACCAAGTAAAATAAAAACCATTTTGATAGAACATATTTTCTAAGTTTTGTTCTAGAAGTGAGGTAGGCTACAAGCTACTGCAGTTAACCTTTCAGCTGTCAAATAGAAACAGATCATATATTGTGCTGTATTTTTTGACCAACCCTAGCGGACCGAGTGAAAGAAAAGGATACTCTACAGCGTATCATTATAGTCTCCACATAGTATCTCTTCCGAATCATGCAACAAAACCTCAAAAAAGCAGCAAGATGGGCATTTAGCTTGTTGCTATTCGGATTCTACGTTAAATTTTCCATTAGAATGTCACGGAGTAATTGCAATAGTCTTTTTTCAGCGTTAAAAACTTTAAAAATTATAATACCTATCATATATATGGACTAAAGGCGGCTTCAATTACATCTTCTTTTAGTCAGAGTTGATAGGCTTTATCCATCGGTAACGAAGAATTTTGGCTAGGTGCTAGCGCCATACAGTGGAAACCTGATAAAGCAAAGCTGCGGCGCAAGTAGCAACATATCACTGAAGCGATTATACGTGCGCTTGAATTCACCTTCAGCAGAAGTTAATGACATATTTTTTAGTTTTTAATACTTCAGAAATATTATTGCAATTACTCCCTGACATTCTAATAGAAAATTTAATTTCAAATCTGAATTGTAACAAATTAAATGTCCATCTTGCAGTTTTTTTTTAGTTTTTATTTCATGAAACGGAAGGGATAATATGTGGATACTATAAGCATACGCTGTAGAGTATCCTTTCCTTTCATTCTGTGGGTGTTCAAGTGAACAGATCCTAGAAAAACATAAATTCCGTAGCAGGATTTTAAAAATAATATTTCAATGGTAATTTTTTATTATTTTTATGCTTAAAAAATCACCTACAAAATTTCCAGAAATAACATTTCTAATAATTAATAATGGTTTATGACACTGTAAATATTATGCTAAATATTATAATAATATTGAAGAAAACAATATAAATTACAAATTCAGTTCAGTTCTCTCTTCTGCTTACTAGTAGGCCGGTCAACCAGTTTACTGAAGTTCAGTCTTCGTCATGTCCCCCCGAGTAAAAATTCTTCGACATGCTCAAGTCGACCTCTTCGACTTCAGCATGTCTTGATTGGGCGCAATTCAAGTCGAACTCAAGTCGAAGCATTTTTATTCGGGCTATAACCTGTCATCGAATCCCTGACTCCGGACGTAGTACTTCCGTCAACCAGTTCAGTTTGGTTCAGTCTTCGTCAAACCCGATAATTCGTAGTTGATACATTGGGTCCGAACCTAGCAGCCCTTTAACCAGTTCAGTTTAGACTACGTCTTGTCCTAAAGTTTAGTTTAGTTTAAAGGCGAGCAGGGGCCACGATACGCCCTTCTCTAGCGTTCAGGCTATAAAGCCCATTTGGCTGCACCCTCAAAAGCTCGCTTTCAGTAGTTGATTTGAGACATCTTTGGGAAGCCCGAAATTTCAGCCAATGATCGCTTTATATTTTTATCGGTTTCCATTCAATGGATATTAAGGGTTTCTTTACCTGAGGCATACAGGGATATTCAATTATCCCTACTGCATTTCCTGCTCTCTACCATGTGGTTAAACCGCTTTTGTGCAGCGGATATTTCAAACTCAGGATTTTTCCGGTTCTGTATCACCTATGCATGAACACACAGGATGGTTTTTGCCTGTCAGAAACTCTCGGTTTATTTCCAGGCCTAGTATGTCCATCAGCCAGTCAAGCCTAGTCCATGGAAATATATTGTCATTGTGATTAAAAATCATTTCGTGACAAAAGTATCTACTCGTATTTCAGAATTCACAGCTATTAATAGATTTTTCACAATTTAATGGAAACCATCAATCGTAAATCGATCAGGTGCACTTTAATAAGGTTTGTCACCAAGAGTGAAAAAACCGCAGTGGTTGTGCGAAAGATCATATTTATGACTCAAATCGAATCACCATTTAACCTCAGATCTTCCCAATTACAAAAACGACTTGTAACTCTGTTTGTATTTGACGGAAGCCAACACTCGCCTGCTGAGGTTAATTGACGAATCTGAAGTCAAACAACAATTTAAATCTCCTCCAAGAACTCCAGATATCAACAACGAGATCTATAGAATTGTATCCAGTTATTGCAAGGGTAACATAATAGACAAGATAGTGTTCTATTCTTCAATGAAAGACTTACATAGCAGTAAAATAATATTTAATTCAACTCTCGAGAACCTATATGAACTCTATAACTCTCTTTAATATTTTCTTTTTACTGGGATAATAAATAGATATGTGTTGATAAATTCAATTCGAACCTTTTCTGCACTTCTCCTTTGTAAACTTCTTAAAAAAGAATACACGTATTAGTATACGTGTACTTCAATTGGATTTAGGGGCAGTTCTCATCGTTTTCAACTTCTGTCGAGGTAGCAGGATTTTATTGAAATTCTTTGACCAGTAGGTGACCTAGTATAATTAAAACCTAATTAACATAAAGACTTATATATTTTTGCTTAATTAAATGTATTCGTTCGAAAACAAATGTCGGAAGCTATCAAACTAGACGATAAGTAGTGAGATAAAGAAGAGATACAGTGCTCAAGATTTTACTCACGACGTCTTAACCTTTAGCACTAGAACTAGCTACTTCAGTGCTTCTAAGCTATTTTTTGAGGTTGAGGGCGCACGAATACCTAACGGATTATAACAAACACTTCATTCAGATTCACTGACTTTAAAAACACGAGAGCACTTTTTTCCACGGCCTAAACTTCAACACAAAAATGGGTTATTTAAATCATTTTCATTTGTTCTGTGAGATTAGAAACGAATGGTGATAATCATATTCGGAAAAAGGGCGCCCTAAAATATAAAGTTAGACTTTTTTCTGAAGGTTTCATTGACTAAATCTACGTTTAGCTGTTTTTTAAGGTTAGGGATCAAATAAGACATAATATAGTTAAATAGACCTTAGATTCGGATTTAGCGACCCCAAAAACATATAGGTATGGTGGTCTATTCCACTGCACATGACATTTTTTTGTATGCCTATGTTATTACTATACATAATTCTAATGTCGGTTGAATGAAAAACGAGGAATATAATACGTAATTAAAGGTAAGTTAGGTATGCCAGTGACACAATAAAATACACATTGCGAGATATAAAAATTATTTCTATTTGTTCTGAACGTTGATAACTCATTTGACATGTGTATGCTAATACTATATAAGACAATTTTAACAACGACTGTTATCATTCTCCAAGTGTTAATTTTCTGGAGAAACATCGATATTGGAAAGCGCGAGTTTTTTTATCAGAAAAAATCTTGATTTAAAAAAGATCGTCTTCGAATTCAGTTGTTAAGATAATGGGAAAATTGGCATTTGCTTTCTTATTATTAAGTAAGTAATGATCCTTCTTTTTAGTCTAAAGTAGATCTTTCGCTGGAGTGTTATAGAATTTTCTATAACAGTAGCCTTAGAAGAGCTGTAAGCGGATCATTTTTGTAGAAAATTTCGTAATGCCAGAAAATTCACTTTTATTTTGTTTAAACACGAAAATTTTTTTCATTTTTAACTTATGATGTAATTTAAAATGAAGCTTAAGTACCCTTATTCCATATTAACCAGAGACCTAAATTCCTGGTTCAATGACTTTCTTAGCTGAAAATTAGGAAACTTTCAGTATTTAAATAAATGCAGACAAAATTGATCTTTCTTAGTTTTAAACATTCTTTACGAACTTTTAACTGAAAATGATCTCACTCCAACTATATTTAATGGGAAATGGACAGATGAATACATAAATATGTTCATATTTATTTTTAAAGCCATCGCAGCTTTCTCCTCGGCCACCGTTCAATATTCTGTATTTCATCCTGGAAATCAACCTAAGGTGAGATTTTAAATACTCCAAGCTGTTATGTCAAATTCCTATGTACATAATGTATGGGTGATTTTTAAATATACTTCCCTTTCTATTATGGACTTTTTGATGATGGTCTTTTTTGAATGCATGATGTTAATTGAATCGCAATACTAACATATTGGA
>NC_046663.1:76839465-76863988 GCF_010883055.1 Belonocnema kinseyi
CCATATTATTATGTATGTCCCTCGCTTTGATGCCAACTCTGAAGCCTCTATAATTACGACAAATTTGATGCGATATCTGCTATCATACCCGATTGTGAACATAACAAATCATTAGTTACTATCAAATTAAAACAATAAACGAGGTTTCTAGAACCTTAAAATTGATTAGCTGTTCATAAGTCCACTGAGGACACGTAGAAAGATATGTGTGAAATCTGAAATATCAACTACGAACCATTCAAAAAAGAAGGACTAAAGGGCAAAGCAATTTATTTAATAAAAGTATCCTCATAATATTAACAGGTCCAAGAAAGCAAACACTTTTTCCGAAGTTATTATTCCTTTTATGCGCAGAAAAAACGTGTAAAGCAGCTTGAAAAAAGAAAAACTCCTTATTTTGCTTCTTAAAATAAAAAAATGTTCAATAAACAATTTCAAAATTTTTTTCAAAAAGTTAAGAAACGGAATTTTTTTAAATGTTAAAAATCTTATTATAGAATATACAAAGATAACTTCTAAAAAGTTGTGAACTGTTTTAAAACCATTTTTGATTGCTAAACCTTCCCGAATTATTGCCTAACCACTATAATAACTTACTTTAACCGAAAGAATAATTTAAACAAATATTAGTGCGAATGCAATTATCTAGATCGAACAGCTGAAGTTATCATATATACCTAGCACATATATAAATGAAAACTGATAATTATTATGACATTATTTGAAACTTATATTCTCTCCCGTTTCGAAAATTAAAATTGTATGTATGTATGTATTTAATCTCTCCCTTTTACGGGTTTGAGGGCCACCGCTCCCTGTACATATATTTACAATTCCATCCTTAGTCTAACTTAACTACTACTTATATTCTACTCTTTCGCATTACGTAGGATAAACAATAGTAACAGTAGTGATATTAATTCCTAAAATGAAAATCTCTTGTTTCTGTATAACATTTATAATTATTTTTTTTCAGAATGTTTATGAGATGATTCAATGTGTAACTGAATGCGGCGTAAGTCAATACAATTTTACAAGATATTTTTCATATTAAAAAACGATTGGGTTTCCCCGTAAATTTAAACTGAAAAAAAATTAATTTTTTAGAAATCCTATAAAGACCCAGTTTGCACAAACCATCGTGGTAAATACGTGACTTTTGGTTTACAAACATGTGAATGTATCAGAGACAATTGCAGAGAAGGTTAGTTTCGCATAAGGCCACTTTCTGATTTTCTTAGGAATAATTGTTGAAATACCTTAAAATGCCACTTTTTCAAATAGTTCAGTTTGAAACGCTTATAATCAAAAGCATTTTCAACCTTAAGGGCATGTGACACAGCTAAATACCTATATTACCGATCACAGTTTTTCAGTTCACTGAATGTTCTTTTGAACTTGAGAACTTTTTTTGTAAATAAAATATCGAGCTGAAACTTTGGGAAATGTATTAGAGTACAATAAAGTACGTTTAGGTACTGCATTTTGGTAGGAACTTCGCTGAAAATTATTTAATCTTTTTTCTGAACCTCGACATTTTTTGAACGTTCGAACTTTTTTTATTCATAAGATATCGGTCTCAAACTTTGAAAAATGCAAGAGCCGAAAGAAAACTACGTTTAAGTGCAAAGCTTAATTATAAAAGAGGTAACAAAAATATTTCAACTATCAATTCCACCGGCATAAGCCGGTAACGTTGTACACGAAAATAGGAACCCTATAGAGCCTCGTCTAGTGGCCGTCAGGGTTCGCATCTTCGTGTACAACGTTACCGACTGATGCCGATGGAATTGATAGTTGAAATATTTTTTTCTACATCTTTTATTATTAAGCTTTGCACTTAAACGTAGTTTTCTTTCTGCCCTTGTATTTTTTAAAGTTTGACACCGATATTTTATGTATAAAAAAAGTTCGAACATTCAGAAAATGTCGAGGTTCAGAAAAAATATGAAATAATTTTCAGTGAAGTTCCTACCAAAATGCAGTATCTAAACGTACTTTATTGCACTCTACTACATTTTCCAAAGTTTCAGCTCGATATTTTATTTACATAAAAAGTTCTTAAGTTCCAAAAATTATTCAATGAACTGATAAAGTGAGGCCGGTAATATAGGTATTTGGCTGTGTCACATGCCCTTGAACGCTTTTGAAATAAAATGATTAAACTTGAAAAGGTTCAATGCAAAATAATTCAATTTTGAAAATTTACTACATTCCAAATATAATACATTCCATTAGTTAAGATTTGATAGCTTTTATAGGAATATGATTATCTACACTGTAATAAATAATATTAACTCTTTCAGATATAGAAATCGCCCATGCGGGACCATGCAGGAATCCAGGTTATCATAAAATGCCTCAATTTCCACGAACGACCAAAATATAAATTATGTGACTTAAAGACAATTTGAATTTTATGCTTTTTGATGAGAAATCATACATATAAATGTGATCCAGATAATAAATTCTCATGTGCTATAATTTGAAGTGTTTGATAATTTACCTTGCTTATATTTTTAGATTATGACTAATTCCAAACTAATTTATGTTTTCAATGAACAGAATTGAGTGTATTCACCGACGATACAAATTATTCTTTGAGCTGTAAAGATGTCTGCTTATTGAAGTTGTTGCAATATAAAGAAAAAAAGTTATATAAGCTGTATATCGATACCAGTAAATTACTTCATTCACAGAAGAAGCGGAAATAAAAAATTGAATTTTTATATATTGAGATCTTTGTTTCTATATAGTAAAAATCCATTGCTTTCAAACATTATATTACGATTATAAAACAAAGTAGTGAAACTAATTAGATTTTCGGTTAATGTAACCCAAACACAAACAAGTAATCCTCCTAGACAATCAGTAAATTAGTCAATTTTACTATTTTTTTTACTGTGAAAGCCTCATAAACAATCAAACATTCATTGTATGGGATTTGTCTACGAAATATGTCCAAGGAAAATCTTTTAGCAATGTTTTAAAAACAATTACGAACGTATTTAATGTCTTAAAACTTTTATATACAAGTATAATAATCCAACCTGAAATATATCAAGTATAATAATATGTTTTGTTGCAAATTATATGATCGAATATTCATATCGCAGATCTCAGTATCCTGACAAAAGTTTAAATGTTTGAATTTAGCAGAAATGACAGTCGAACGCATATACCAATAATAAAGGATAAACATGAAAACAATTAGTAAGTCATCTAAATATAATATACAAATTGTGAAGTAGAAATAGTCAGCAACAGACACAAAACAGAAAAAATGATGAAAATTGTATTTCTTGATATTTTATGTTGATTTATTTCGTTGCAGATCGAAACACTGATGTTATTTTGTATCCTGTCTTAACTTTTTGTCTAATTTTTTTTCGTTGTAAGGCTTAGTGCAAAATGGAACAAGTTGAAATAGTAAGAAATGAGAAATATAGACACGAATCAGTGAGATAAAATCAGTCTCATTTTTTTTCTAGCGGGAAATTGTTTTTTTTATAGGATTATGTACCCAAAATTCAGTAAAAGTGTACTTGAATTCATATTGTAAAACATTACACTTTCATACTCGTTTACATTGCATAATGTAAATAAATTGGAATACCTCTAGTAACACTCTTTTCATATGGAGGTCCGGATATTATTCACTGCTTTTTATTTGAGGTAATAATTACCTCTATAATTTCCTACTCATATTTCCTACTCATTCTATTGTTAGTTTTTATGAAGATTTCGTCATTTTCACATTGGAAAACATATATTATTTTTTAACTTTTTTAAACCACTTAATGTTTACCGAGTTCACTTCTATTGGAGAAATCGTTTCATCATAGACTTAAAAAGGATTTCTAAATGTAATTTCATTAAAAACTTCAAATTTTATTAATAAAACTGAAGATTAGGAAAAGCTATTTATGATTATAATGAACAAAAATCATGAACTTTGCGAAACTTTTAAACGTACATAAAACTTTATTTTACTTTCAAACTTGTTATCAAATATTGGTCATGGATTTAAGAATAGGATTTGAAAATCTGAACTTGATTCATAAATATCTAGTTAGGGAAGCTTATGAATTATGAAAATAAAATATTCATCATTTTTCGCTTCAAAGAAGAGTTGAGCACCTTCTCTATTATAAGGCGACGGGTGGTTACGGTGCAATTCTGCATTGAAGAACAACTCTAGGTACATACTGAAAAAAGTTTTTATGACAGTCTAACACTGATTTATTAAAATTTTAATTGTACTAATTTCATGATATTGTACTTAAATATTATTATATACACGTCGAGACGTTAATTTTACGAAGGATTTAAAATCTCATTTAGTTTCTTCACCTTATGTTGAATGTTAGTAATAGTTGCAACAAAAATGGGATTCTTTATTTAGAATAAAAATCTCTACTTTGTTTCTAAAAAAAATAATTTAAGTAAATTTTAAAACTGGCACTCACAAATATCTTAAAACTTTTATTTTTCATCAATTAAATGTTTATAGTCACCCCAGATGCGTCATTATCAGTCACACTATGGGGTTAATTACTAGCTGTATGGTATTCTTTTTAAAAAATTCTTATTCAAGAAAAACGAAAGACCCAGTTTTTCTCGAAAATATATTACGGCGTATATAATTTTGATATAATTATTTATATTAGAAAATCTAGGAGTGTACTAGGAATTTAAACATTTTAACATAAACTGACAACATTTTTTAAATAAAAAAATATCTTTAGACAATTTGAATATTCCATAGATTAATTTTTCTGTCTGAATTTTTTTTCAATTCTGGTTTCGTTTATAAGAAAGTGATGTTAAGAAATTCGATTTCTGGAAATAAAAATTTTTTTTCAAGAAGTCCAAGGCGGAAATCTTTTTAATCAAAAAGCTGTTGTAAAAAATTATTTATAAAAAATCACAAAAAGCATTCTTGGTGGAATTCGCTTTTAGGTTGAATCAATTTCAACGGAACCGTAAATTGTAACCGCTAGACTAATTTGTAAAAAAAGAAAACTTTTTTTATCCCACTGTGCAACACCTCAGATATTTTTCTCTCTCCCGAAATAAAGAGAGAGAAAAATTGTAGAATTATTTTTCCCGACTTCTGAAGGGAACAGGCTAACGAAGTGACAAACACAGAATTGGGAATTGGACTTCTTTCCTGACTCCTCGTTTTCTCTCCTCCAGCCATCCGTGAGCCTGGACAAACGGAAGAGCTTGACTAACGAGAACGCGAGGGATAGAGCCGAAGGAGACTTCCGGTTCAGAATAATGCCATTTAGCAATCAAGATGATGAATTTTTTACGCTGGAAAATCGAAGCATTCGCAAACTGTGTGTGAAAACCGTAAAATGATGGTTCTTCGATTTTCTACATTCAGAGTTTTCAGAGCAACTTTACTTTCTTACATCACACAAAGAAAAATCAATATTAAGACATCTATAATACCTCGATTCGTAACTATATGACTACGAACTAGATCAAGTTGAGTATTTAAAAAAAAAATTTTTAATGTTGTTTTGGGGAAATAACTCATTTTGTGAGATTGAAAAGCTCAAAGTAGCCGCCATGCGCACAGAAAAATAGGGCTTCGCCACCTATTAATATGTTCATTGAGCTTCAGAGTTTTTCTACACCATCTACCGCTATCCCTCTCACTCGGTTCAAGAATGGACAATGATACACTTTAAGAACATTCTACAACATTCTCGAGCGGTGGTCAGTAGCAGCCATTACTAGTATCAAACAACACAACTATCTAGTAATGGACAATAACAACCTATAGCGACGGCGACTAACATCTTTCAGCAACTATTTATAACAACTCTTAAAATAACAAAACGTTATAAACAATAAATACAATTCTCTATTATCCAAAAATATTCTCTTTTTAAATCTGACAATATTAAGTGCCCTCCTCCCCATTTCCTCTATTTCCTTATAAGAATATGTAAAATTTCTACAAATATGAGACTAGAAGGCGTACTGCTCAATACAACAAGTGAAAATTACAGAGCTCAATTAAAATGACTTCCTCGAATGTGACGGGTGTACTCATTTTTTATGTTACCTTCACTACCATATCCCAGCACACCCAGAAAAACCGCCCTCTAAACTAGAATCAGTTATGTTGCGTTATGCTTTCATCAACATTTGTTTGATGTTCAAAGGTCAAATTTTAAAAATTCTTGAACTTTTGCATTAATTAAACATTTTTGATTTATATGGTTTCCAAAAAATTTGTTTTATTGTTACTCAAAAATAAAATTCCCTGCATTTTTCACAAAAAATATTGTGAGCAACAGATGCAGAGTGTAGGCAGTTGCAAATCTGGTTAAATTCACAATACCTACCATAAACTCATCTTCGGATCGTTTCTGACTCTTCCTTGGCTCGTTACGACTCGCCTTCAACTCGCTTCGGACTTGCCTGCAACTCACCTTCGACTCGCCTCTGACTCGCACATCAAACTTGACACTCGCATGAAACTGCCTACCTTTCGCACTTGTATTGCAATATGATATAGTTCTTTTTATTTTAAAATTTTTCACTCAAGAGTCGTTTCAAAATACACTAGAACCGCGTTTTAGTACCCCGCGGCTTAATTTTTCCAAAACCTGCTGGCTCTAGCATTTTCTAAGGGAGCAGGGCGAGCGCGGTTACGAGTGTCGTCACGAAAGTGCCGCATGCGGGAGTACTGAGTCCAGTTTATTGCGCAACATTATATATGCCAAATTTCAAGTTGTTCAGGCGGCCCTCAATGTATGTTTTTGTTTATATAATAATTGTCAACAACACAAAGACCGGTATTTTTTCAATTTATAAATTTTTTAGCGTTTTTAGGTAAACGGTTATTTGATATTGAATTTTTTTTATGGCGCGTAGTAGCTTGTTTCAATCATAACCGATTTATGAAATTCATAGATACAAATTTAACGATACCAAACCATGGAGTATTTGAACACAAAAACTTCATGGATGTTTCCATGTTACACGGACTAAACTGAAAGGCATTAAGATGCTTGTAGTCATTCCCCAGGGAGCAGTTTGCATAAGCTCTCGTGACGAGTGGGGTGCATTTTCAATAACGTGGTCGAAAAGAAGCGACGATACTCGGTTTGGGTACGATATGCAAATCTCGCAATTTTATCGGACGCAGAAGATAAAACGGCTCACTCACTCGCTCGAACATTCCCATGTGTTCGGGTTATCGAGAGTCGAGTAGTTAGCATGTACTGACGGACGTCCAGCGGGATCGTGTATAAATTTAAATTCGAAAATTCCGTTCGCGAAACGGCTGCTCTGATCCAGATCACCCTATCGGACCGTGTTTGTTTTGTTTTAATTATACCTGACTACAATATGAACTAACATACTTACAATATAAATATCACTTTTTCAAGTTTATTATTCCAAAGCACAAGCTTGATTAGAATTTATTTCTATAATCGTGACATTTCACTGATTCACTTACTAGAATTTCATCACTGGTTTGATGAGTGCAGTTCACTGGTCAGTGCGTGTAGTCAGCAGATGTCACGCGTTGTCGTCCGTCAGCTGGTAAGATGTGGCCTTTATAATTCATCATTTGTGTGCTAATTTATGCAAAATTATATTTTGAAAACGTCTTGTCCACGTTTGCAGACCCGCTGAACCATACAAAGTTATTTTTACGAAGGTATTTGTCTGTATTTCTTTGTCTGTATTATATATATATGATAACTTTCGAAAGACTCAGAGGATTATATTGAGCTTTGGCACACTATTTCAAGCCCTTAAAAAAGAAAGACAAGTTCTTTCCGCAGCAGTTTTTGACCAACAGTTCTGGTGTTGTCCATGGAAAAAGCTTTTCCTAAAATAAAAAATGCAATCTTACAACAAAATTATACGAAATACGAACAAAATTTCAAGAAAAATTCCGTTTGAAGCCGAGTCAATGTCAAAATACAATGTCCTTAGTCAATTTTCTTTGTTCCTACTTATGTCTGGTCATTTGTTCATAATAATTAATAAAAGTTAAGGTCTTATCGTCAATAATTTCTTCCTTTTATCCAATCCTCTACTATTTTATTTTCAGCGCTATTTTATACATTTTAGCTCTTCGAGAACTATGCTCTTTGTTTGACAGTGAAGTGATGCAAACAGCTTTTGAAAATTTACAACTTTATGACATTCAATATTCGGACCTATAGTGCGTGGGAATTAAAACTGTGCACGATATCAGTTTAGTCATGTGTATATTATTAGTGAAAACTCAGTGAAAATTTAACTGGCACTGATGCTAATAGCTGTGATCCACATGCACACCTTCTCCGTCACAATTACTGACTTTTAGAACTAACTCATTTGTACTCAGTGCTTATTCTATAATACCGCGGTAACGCGAATCTTGTACCCACTTTTTCATTATTTTTCTGCAGAATCATCAGATAATGTGATGCGAATCGAAGGGTGGCAAGAAGAATCACTAAGAAAATCGGTAAAATTTTGATACGAACACATCTAGAAATAATCGAAAGTTACTACGGCGAGCCAAAAAGAAAATCCTCAAAATGCGTTATCCATATTGCAGGGATATTTATTTTTTCTGTGTTAGCTGAGAAAGTGGCTAATGTAAGTTTATTGTATATTTATAAGCCAACTTTAAGGTTTCCTCATTCCAAAATAATAAAATTACACACAATCTGTGAAAAATAATATGTTCTCCAACTTAGCAACTTTCTGAAAATTACTGATGCATGAGAAGGATTTATGTAAAGTAAATAAACGTTTTACAGAATTTAAAAGAAAACTTTCTTTAAATTTAATATAAATTACATTCGCTCGGTCTTCTCTAGAAACATTTTTCCATGCAGACAATTACGTAATTTTAGTTAATGAATTATTATTATTATTATTCGGCTTAAGATCCTCTAATACAAGTATGTAGGCCGAATCTGATCTTACTATTAGCTGCTTAATATTACTACTGAAGAATTAATATTAACCTTTAAATAATAATAGAATTCATTTATAGGCGATCTATGGTACTGATGTCAATTTATGAATACACTATTTATGGCTTGCCATTCTAATAGTAAAAAAAATCATAACAAGAAAATTAAATACTGGCATTATTTATCTCAAAATTGATTCAAGTAATATACGTTGAACCTTTGTTTTCAATTAAATAACTAAGGACAAGAATGCCTTGCGAACTGCGACGCTCAGTAAAACCACACGGAGAAAAAGATATCGCACAATGATATCGCAAAACCTCTATATTGCAAGAAAGCGCAATATGATAACGTACAATCAGGTCCCGGAGCTTTGAGCGATATTATAATGCACTAATATCACAGAAAAAAATTAAATTAAATTTTGTTGATGTCGTCCACTACAGCATCAATAGCAGCAGTGAGAAAAAGGCAGAGTATGAGTGAGTTCGAGCTATAAATCGGGACACCATATTTAAAACAATCACAAAAAAAGTAAAAATTCACTGCAGGTAAAACCTGCAACGGTTAATGATTAAACACATTTCGGCGAAAGTTTCACTGAGGTTAGGATATCATTTAGCAAAAGCGCAAAATGTAACTGACAGATGGGAATCCCCATTTCTCTCAAATTTAATGAATTTAAACGACTTCTTTTATTATTATCTTCGATTCATGTAAAGTTTGTCTGGCAATGATCATTTATGTTCCGGTGAATCTTTCACCTGGAATCGATGTAAACTGTATCTTTAATTTTTTCTGTTTGTACAATTATGCGGTATATAACGTAAAAACTTGCAATGTACGATATCACGATTTTGCGCTATCATAATGCGATAATTACGATATATAGTGCAGGAATTACGGTATAATATATATTGTAATTCATGCGATATAGTTTTCTCAGTGCAGGAGATAAAGCGGCTTGGATTTGGCGGATTAGATTAGGGCGTAACGTTTAAGTAACCCATAGTTGATTTTTCAATGGTAAAAAATTCAAATTTCAAATTGCAAATGAAATAAAACGAAAAATTAAAAGCAGTTTGTGTTTCAACTCAAATTGCGCGATCGTGAATTGGAGTTTTCTTAGATTAATTTAATTTAAATTCATGCTGCTAACCAAATAAAAAAGAAAGTCTAAAAGAAGCTCATGTTTTAAATTGAAATTGGTGGAACTAAATAAAAATTAAATTATGGTGAAGCGATCATAAGGAACCAAGATTAAACTAAAACAAATTGGCATTCGCGTTTTGACATTTTTGCCATTAAAAATTAATTTCCTAAAACTCCGAATAACGGGTAACCTGTCAGGTGGTGAAACAGGGTTGCATATCTATCTCACCCTGCCACTATCAGCTATTTACGTACACTACCGCCGGAAATTGTCGGTACGATCAGCAAAATTACTATTCAAAACCACTGCTGACTTTGAAACGTGATTACTCGTTGAAAAATAAAAAAATACTTGCTTACAATTCCTTTTTTTAAAGAAATTTCTCAGAACAAACTCTTAAAAACTGAAATCCATGCACATCTTATCTCTAAGAATGCTCGTTCTTACAGCCTTGCCTTCGTCGATTTGCCTCGCCTCGCAAGCATGTCCCTACTTTCTCGCTTTGCCTTGCATTTCCAAACTCAGCCTCCGCGGCTAATACCTAATACTTAGCCACTCTCGACAATATTTATAATTTTCTTAGACCGAATTTCTCTTTTATTTACCATTATTTCTTTACCATTCCTCTTCCTCCTTACTTCTCTTCTTCACCATACTACCCATCACGCCCTTCAGTCCTGCTACGGCCCTTTTGTCCCTCTTTTCATGCAACAATGCCACCATGCTTATCCAACTCCTTTCTACCTCTTCACACTCCTCCAACCAGTGCTCCACTTTTGCATCTCCCTTCCTGTGTAATTCACACATCCTCTTCTCCCTAGAAAGCCAGAATCTATGGGGACGACGGCTGACACTTGCGGCCGCTAGGTTCGCTAGTGCGTGTGGAGATACACAAGACGACGGTTCCAACGGTGGCGATCTGCTATTCGAACTGTATCAGACCTTCATAACGTTGAAGTGATACATTAAAGCACTATTTTCGAAATTGTTGACATTGCCTTGTGCCTGCGTATGAGACATATATCTACTCACGGCGCTGCCCTCTAAGCCAGTGGTCAGTAAACTTTTTGCTTCCTTTTCAGCTACGGTCAAGTCCGTCTTGACTTAATTTTTTTTACTGCATTTGGTCCATTCTTGGATCTCAGTGTAAGTGAGCTTACTCCAGCAGTAGTCTTTTGTCCACAGTCAGTTCAAAGTAAGGAAATACAAAAACTTTAAAATTTCTAAGTAGCAATGTGAAAATAGCATAATCTGAATCTATGAATTTTCACGATTCCAATGATATATGACTTGCCGGGAAAAGTCGAAAATTTGAAGGAGTTTAATGTCAATAAACTTTAGCTTAACATTCAACTCAATACCAAATACTTCTTGAAATTTCAACCTTTATAGACAAATTACATGTATTTGGAATCGTAAAAATACGTAGATTCCAAATAATCTTTCAAATCACTGAATGTAAAACTTAGGAAATTTTAAATCTCAAATTTTTAATTTCAAATTTTTCCCGATTTCCGAATAAAGGACCCCTGATGAAAGGGATGTTCTGGCCAAGCCAGTAGGTGCCTGACCAGAAGGTAGGTCGTTAGTCAGCCCGATCAGGGTACTGTGACATGATCCAGAGCGTGCTGACCACTGCTCTAAGCTGAGCTTGACAAATCGCCGTCCCCTTCAAGAACCACAGATTCCTTGGCCTTACCACAGCGATCATATCATGACTTGAGGTCATGAGCATGAGTACTTGGAACGCTCGCTTTTTAGCTCGATTCCCATATAGAAGAATACCTCATGTCAGTTACCCAGGGCTGCGATACCTTTCCATTCAGACCCGCAGGTTAAACTTCTCAAGGTCTCTCGTCCGGAAAGACACGTATGGCGTTTGAAACGATTCGGTTTCGCTTCATCTTCTATACGTTTGAAAGAATGAATTGTTGAACGTGATATTTTTACCACATAATCCAAAGGCACTCATAACATTTTTTACAGAGACGTTTTTTCGGAAAATGTTCTTGTTTCTTTGTCTTAAATGAACATGTTTTTTTTGTGTCTTACTATTGTGTATACTGGGCTGCCGGTTTTAGGCACAAAATAAAAAAATATGCTTAATTACAAAAAACAAAACATTTTCAAGAGAAAGCTCTCTAATAAAAACGGTGTAATAACCTTTAGATGTTATGGCAAAGATATTACGGTCAACAATATTCATCCTTTCAGGCGCATAGTGGATCAAGTTAAACCAACACGTTTATTAGCTTTTAAGTCATCCTTCAAAAATATTAAATATGAAATATGATTTTTTCACTAAGAAATGTTAATTTCTTTCATTTGATTGTACACGGAGAAACCATTTGCTTAAATATTTGCTAAAAATCAGACTAGATTTTACTATTTTTAGTTTGCAATGAAGGGACACAGCGGAACTTTTGTAATGTTTCCTACTGCTAGTAGTAACTAGCAACTACATGCCGTACTAAGAAATTCATTAAAATAAAATTTTTAAATGTTGCATTTATTTCAAAAAAGGTTTAAAGTATTTACAAAGCTCTGTAGTAAAGCAGCAAGCAATGCCAATTACTAATTTAGGTAGAAACAAATTCTAAATTTCTTGCATTGATATCTGCAGAAGATTGCAATATTTGCAAGGGACTACAGTAACGTCGAGAGAGATCGGCGCACTGATTTAGTAAGCGACTTAGTAAAAATTGATGCAGTCTAATTAGCAGAAGAAAAAAAATAAAGGCACCATGCGTAACGTAGCGTTGAAGGTTACGACACACGTATCCTTTACACAAGCATACGACGTAAATGCAGACTTATTTATTATGGGATCTTGAACTCTTTCGCACTATTATATTGATTTAAATTGCAATTGTACAGCACACATGATTATAGATAGTTTATACAATATTATATACATGCAGGAATATTATATAAAAAGCTGAAACAGAAAAATGTGATTAAAATAAAGCTAGTGACAATCGAAAACGGGTCTCCAATGAAGCAACACGGGGATATTCTATCCTGCTAAAGTAGATAATGAGGCCCAGAAATTTATCGCCTTTAAGAATTAAAGGCTAGCACTAAAATTTATTTCCATTAAATTATTAATTAATTGTTCACAGTGATGGCATTCTTCAAATTCTAAGCACTATATTTCAACGTAATCAAATATTCTAATATCGAGGTTTAAAAATAATTTTTTGCTCTTTATGGAATTTTTTTTCAATTGTAACCTTTCCAATTATCATAATTTATTGTAATAAGGATATTTGCATTAAACCATATTAAGTGATTGATAAATTTAAGGAATTTTAGTAGAGCGTTGGTCGGCTGACATCGGTTACCCTCGGCTGCAGTCGGTCCAACGCTAGGCTCGCTTACTAAGTCACTCACTAATATTCGAGAGCGATCTTCCGAATTTGTCTTAACCCATAATGTAAAAAATAGAAAGTCTCATAGTATAATTCATATTTGCACAGACAATAGCAATTCCTCTTACAAATTTAGTTTTTCATGTTATTTTAGGTACTTATTTCTTCTAATCTTTTTATATAATTGAATTATGTCTCTACTAATTTATCCTATTTAGGATTTTACTATAAAAAACTAAGACTTCGTATTATCAATAGGAAAATTTAATATAAGAATAGTATAGCTTACGAATATTGTATTAAAATATACGAATTATCGCATTGGTACCTCGATCGTAACCCAATTTAGTCATTTTTACAGTACAAAGTTTCTCAAGGTAAGAAGTTTAATATTTAGTTAATTTCAATTATTCCGATAACAAGTTATTGTTTGTATCAATCGAGATTAATATAAAATTATAGAACTTAAAAGTTTACTTTAGTTTCTTTCTGCTATTTGAGTTTAGTCCTGGCTTTAATTTCACGTGAACTTATGCTAAAATTAAAATTTATTATTTAATTATAATTACAGGCAATACGGTTTCAACACTATAGTGTCCTATTATACCTACGGCTTCCAGTTATTAAATTTTCGGAAAACCATTGTAATTTGAATTTCTTGTTTATGCAACATTTAAATTTAAAATCGTTCAATTTACTGTATTCCGGAATTCTACAAATAAAAAGTAACACACTGTCTAGTAGGACCAGTAGATATAAGAGACAATTTGATTGAATAAAACAGAAGGAAAAATTGGAACGCGTCCAATTTTCAATGAATTAAATTAAAATGTTACGAATTTCAAATTTTTTAAAATTTGATATAGCTAAAGTTTGAAATGCTTGGGAATACAAAAATTAAAATAGAGTCGGGTATGGTACCAATATGGGGCACGGTATAAATTACAAACAGTACTTGTCTTTGTGTGTATAGGAGTTTTTCAATGAATGTCTTTCTTTTCTATGGAGAAATAGTGCTATAATGTAGTTTCTGTTTTAAGATACGTGCCAGAACAGTATTTATAAAAATGCAGCTTTGGCCTGAAGTATAAAAAAGTTATTGTTTAGTAGCAGGAGGATTTAGATTCACTTCTTATATTACAAATTGACTCAATAAACGTTTTACATATACTCATGTCTCTATTCTGTGCTGGTCTCGGGCCTGGTCGACACAGAAACGGAGATAACGCACGGAATTAATAAATTAAAAATTAAACAAATGTTAATTTATAGTTATATTTAATTAATTCTTTATAATTTCAAACTTATAATTAATTTTTTTAATTTTATTTAATTAAAATTTTTTAATTCAAATTTTTAAGTCTTATTTCATTTAATTAAATATTAAATGTCAGTGAAAAACGGTTGTAGTAATGACATAAATTACCTGATAATGTGATCCTTATACTAGAAAGTACGGAGATCAAAATAACAATTTAATTATAATTCATTGAAAATTGCGTCCAAAGCCCGGTGCCATACCTCATTCTCCCCTGCATTATAAACCAAGAAAATTAAAAACTAAAAATTTTACATAGATATATTGAAAACCTTAAAGAAAGTTATTGCAACGTAACAAACTTAAATCTTAGATGATTGTTACTGGAGAGAAAAGTAAAAATTCGGAAATTTTAACATCAAACCTATTAATGTATAATTGAATAGATGTAAATTGTTTCAATTTTGTGTTTCTTTATTTAAAAATGTTGAAAATAATATATTCAAAATAGATAAAACTCGAACGTAAAATGGAATTTTGGTAAAGAGACAATATTACGTATGCAGATTTCCTGTAAAAATAATAGAAAATTTTCTTTTGTTTTGAACTATTCTTAAATATTCTGAGTAATTTTTCCAAATAATAGTCCTTTAAAATTTTCCCAGGAATCTTCAGACAATGTTTATAATATCTTAAGACCTTTAAAATCGTTAAAAGATTCGAAATTATATATTTTTTAAACTTCTGAATATTTCGTTAACTTTCTCGATTTTTTCAAAATAAACAAGTTTGTATCTGTTATTTACACATATGAATTGAACGAAAATTTAGCGATTCAAGGTTTTTGTGTTTAAAAAAATGTAGTTATAAATTGTTTAGTTTTGAATATTTGATGAACAATTCTTCATTCTAAATAAACGGTCAAATATTTCTGAATATTAACATTTTCTTTTTCTTAATTTAAACTTTTTAAACTTGCTTCATTAAAAATATTACATTTGAAACTAAAACAACAGATAGCTTATAAAATTTTAATCGGAAGTTTACATTTCATAACTAATAAGGCTTTCGAGAAAAAAGCATTTAATTTTGAATGTCAAATTCTGTAAATTATCTAATTCTAGCAGATTTAGAATCCCCCTATAGAATCGATGAATTATTATTTCATTTCGAATGCACAAGCTGAAGTTTAATTTTTAAATAATTAATTAATTTAAATTTACAGTCGATCATCTTAAAACGTATTACGTCAAAAAATGTCAATTTCAATAGCCATTAATCTTATATTGTGTAAGTCTTCAAAACTGCATTTTAAAGTTTATTTAGTTCAAAATATAGCCCTAAGAATTAGCATCTAAAATGGAAGATTTTGATGATATAAGATTTAAGAATTACGCATTGTAAACTAAATAGCTTTATCGTTTAAAAAGTTAACAATTTAAGTAAGCATTCAAAAAAAGTTTAAATCAACCATATTTTTAAGTGCAGTATGTATCTTGTGATATGAAATTTGTGATATTTCATGTGTTCGGATAGATTTTTCTTTTAAAAACTTGTAAAAATGATTGTCAACAAATAAATTCACTCTCATTTTCTGATCTTGTAAAACTTCAGGATATTTTCCGGTTTTCTAGTCCACGGCTACCCTTAAAGATGATCTTTTAGAACATAATTATGCTTCTTAAATGATAATCCGTATTTCGCGCTTAGTGTCTGGGAGCGTAAGATACAAAAAGTTTCATTGAAAATTTGAAACTTGTCACGGGAAGAATTCAAACGTTGCATGGTCACAGTTTCATATGCTTCATGAAACATTGGTAGATGGGGAAGATATTATTTTGCGCACGCACAGATCAGTTTGACTGTTAAAGCCAGATTAGGATTTATTTTATGTTATTAGCTTTTTGTTATAGTTATTTAGTTTACGTAAGATATTTGTTATGCTGCCACAAAATAAAAAAACACTTTTTAGCGTCGAAGCCGTTAAAAAATTGCAATATTATTTTCACATCAAATAAAAGAAATTAGGTCAATGAGATTGCAAAAGAAATGTATTTTTTCTATCACCTAGTTAGAGAGGCATTTCCGAATATGATCTAAAATGAATGTAAAAAAGATCAAAAGATTCCGCGTGTAAATTCATGTATAATCATAAGATTTTCTTTCACCTCTTTACAGAGATATTCACAACGAGAACTATAACTGCTTCTTATACAGCGATAACGTCGAGAACGTTCTCTTTTTGTACGATCTTTTTTCCATCATTTGAAGGAATTTAAAAAAATTACTCCCTGTGGGGACTAGCAGGAAAAGAAGACCAGAGCCGAGATGTGAGGTGCAGTTAGCAATAAAGTTTCCTGCATCGAGACATTTGGGTTGAGGGAGCGGTGAGGAGGAGAAGTGGAATATAAAATTGCACAGCACTTTTATTCCCTTCTGTTTTCCGAGATAAAGTATGCGACGTGCCGGTACTGCTGGGACCGCGAATGGGACGAGCAGGCCACGGTGGTCGATCTTCTAGAGAACTCCATTTCCTCAGAGTGAATATCGCGTCCCATCAATATTTTCTCTGCGCTTTTCGCATTCGTTTTACGTTTATATCGCTCTCTTTTATCCTATGCTATAGGTCGTTATGTTTTCATCATCGCACTTTACATTGACAAACGAAAACGCAGTCCAGGGAGCGACGCCTGTCTCTTATAGCGTCGTGGCGTATCCGCTGGCGAATTTATAGATCAAAGCCTTCTAACAGATTGCAGAAGTAGCGAAAGAACTTTTCTGCAAGCTCCGTTCCCGAGGGAGGAACGAATCTTGCTGCAGATAGATCCACCAACTCTATCACTACGCAAAAAGCTGATTAAATTATTCTTGAAGAATGCTGCAACTTTTCACGATTATTCTTGATTCACTTCTCTATATTCTTCTCAAAAATTGTAAAATAACTGACTGTTGGTCAATTATTTCAAGTGCGTAGCTGTGTTAAGAAATGGCTGACTCAAAATGAATGATACTACTGAAAAACATTTGTGACTTGCTTCGAATGACCTATATACGACAATACAATATGAGTATGTGACTTAAAGTGACGTATACTACTTTAAATTTTACAAGTCTGACTTAAAATTACTTATGTTACTGAACCATATACACGCTGCCTAAAAAGTACGTATTCTACTGGATGAAATACACTTCTGGTTTTAATTGATCTATACTGCATGACAATCTGAATATTTAGTTTGAAATGACTTATACTGCTTTATATTTTGCAGGGCTGGATTTAAATTACTTATACTACTAGACATCACGTGTCGCAGAAAATAATGTACGATTTATTTACTGTGTTGATATTGAAGCTCCAATGTTTTCGCTCGCTTTTCACATCTCTTGTGTCTTGCATCTTTTTCTGCTATTTCAATGGGACAGGTTATTTGTATAGGTTCATTTGACGTATTATTAAATTATTTTCACACTTCAAGTAACAAGAAGTTTTCCCCTTGCTTGGAAATTCCTTGCTGTTGATTTTCAAGTTATAAGCCCTCTATTACACGCACCCCCTGGTTGAACACCGATACACGCGTCGTATCTATGAAATACGCAATCGGTGGATTAAGTAAATAAATATTAAAAATGCATTTTTCGCATTTCTTGAGATAAAAGGTGCAAAGACAAATAAAGAAGTCCATAAATATAAAAAGACAATATATTTTTACTCGTCAATCGAAGTAAATAAATCTATACAATTTTCTAAAAATCTTGAATTCTCGTAACATGGAGATCATTTTTAGTTCTTCATGCATCAAGGACGTATGAAAAAACTTAGGACTCAACATTAGTACATGGTACCTATCGCATTATCCCCAATTAGGTAGTGAAAATAGCGCAAAAAAGGCTCTACTGAACTGTTAAGCAACGCGAGCGAGAGCAAGAGGAGGGAAGGGGACGACGTCGCGCACGAAGCGCCTAACCAGGGATAAAGAAAGCTGAAAGCGCGAGTAATGGAGTAATGGAGTGTTCATTTTGCACGTAAGATTAACATTGCGGAACTTTAACAGTCATGTAGCACAATTTAAAAATTATTTGTTTTTAATGATTTAGATTCTAGAAACTAATATGAGAATGCCTAATTTTTTAACGGAGTTTGGAATTGTTTAATCTGTAACGCGTTAAGTTTAATTTCATTAATTTTCACCATTTACAATTAGAAAACATATCGTTTTAAGAGTTCATAGAATAATTATTTCTTTAATAGTTCATAATTTTAAAGAATTTGTTCGTACAGAAATCGCATTGTTTTAGGTTAGAAAAATATTTTCAATCACTTTGAATTTTACTTGATACTCCATGACATGATACTTATAAATAACATATGAAATACCTTTGAAATTTCTATAATTTTCTAATTTCTATAATCTATAATTAGATTTATACATTCAAAATTGTTTAGTTTCAGTTCTTTAATATGTAATTTCTAAAATTCAAGTATTATACATGAGATAATTTTAGACATAGGTATTCAAAATTTAATTTGTTTGTTTACCAATTTAACCAAATATTGGAAAATTTAAGCTATATAATTACAGATACATGATGGTAGCATTCTAACCTTAAAATAACGTACATATATCGACAAATGGGTTGACAATTATTGTCATAGTGAATAAGGAATCAGATATCGGAGCCTGGCCGACTATCTGAGATTCTCACAACAGAGGGATCAATGACAAACAATGTCTAATAAGTGTTCCCTTGATTTTACAAAAAGAAGTGAAAATTCTATTTCTAAAATCCTAAGTCCTTTTTGAAATTTTTTCGATTTGTTGCATCGTACCAAAAATCTGTTAAACAATGTGTTCCTTGAGAATCAGTTGGGTGATACTCGTAATGAGAGGGCCGAACTTTTTGCTAAGCACTTCAAGTCTGTTTATAGTGTCACTGGGATGGAATTAGGAACAAACCTCTATCGTGTACATAGATCCGGGAGATCTTGTGGTGGGGGAAGTTCCCTTACAAAGACAAAAAGTTTCGCGAATTGGCCACCGCGCAACATGGCGCACTATTCGAGTAGCAAGGAAGTTGAAAACGTAAACTCAATTGCTAATCTCATAGTCGGAACAACTACTAGAATCGTGCAATTCGTGTCCGCAGATGTGTAATCTTGAGTAGCTGAAAAAATGCCGATTAATTGTTCAGTATCAAAGTTTGAAAGAAACATTCATAAATTTAAAGAAAGAAGATTTACTTTTAAATTGCCAAGTGATCCTGTTTTGCGAAGAGAATTAAAATCTGGTGTTCCTGGTGTAATTTTTTCCGTTCAGCAGCTAAAATAGCTCATATTTGTGAAAATCTTATTTTCAGATGGTGATATTATTAGACTGTGTCAACCGTCATTAAGAAGGGCAAATTATTCATCTTGCTCTGATACAATATCCTCGTTTAAAAAATGGTGTCCAACCAACAATATTTAGTTATCAGCAGAATGGTTTTGCGAGAAATCGAGAAAAAGTTTGCGAAAACCGCTTCATTCTACTCAAAGTATATTTTCCAAATGCATCCATATTATTTAAGTTAATAAATACATATAAAAAACGTTAATTTAATCAAATCCCAGTTTTCAACTAAACCATAACTACTATACTATTACGCAACTAATGGCGATTTCTGGAATTAAGCGGAAGCTTATTATTATTATTATTATTATTATTATTATTATTATTATTATTATTAGAAATAAAGTGAAACAGAAAATCTCAGCATGTTTTCATTTATCTTGCGGTTCAATGCATTGCATAATTTTTTTAAATTCATCAATTAATTAAATTTGATTATTTACGTAAATATTTTATAATAATTTACCACACTTTAATTTTAAAAGACTGCGGTTTGGACTCATAGCTTTTTAATTAGCAGATTTTTTCCATTTTGGATATTTTTACTGAGATTATTACTAAGTTGACAATTTCTAAGTGAATCGTGAGATTAAAAATTACTATATATTTAACTTGATTTAACAATTCACAAAAAAAGGCTCAACAAGTATTGTGAAGACTTTCAAAAAACCCACGTGCGATTAATTAAAATATTTAGGTTCATAATTTTTACCAAATATAATTTTTTGTATATATGTGTTTTTCTTTTGCTTTAGGCAAGAGTCGTAATTTTCATAAAATTTTTATTTCCAAAAGATTATTTTATTCCTTAAAAGGGTCTTAATATCTCTATTTGTCAAGTTTTTATATAATTGTGATGAAGCTTTAAAGGAATATAATGAACTGTTGTAAATTACAGTTAAATAAATATACCGACTTTTATCTAAAGCCGAAGAAAAACACAAGTATGCAAATACTTACAATGAAATAGATAATTATGACCTCAACTATTTTTTTACTATTTACAGTTGGCTAAACACCTAGAATATCCTTAAAGCTTCTTTCAGTAGATGGTTTTCAGTACATGGCTAACTTAAAATGACATATATACCATTTTAAATTCTGAATATTTGGCGTACAATGACATATTTTTAAACTTCCCAGATCTAACCAAACATGACGTATATACTACTAAACATTATGCATGGCTAATATAAAATGATGTATCATTATGGATTTTAACCTCCGTATGTCCCAATAAGTTAATATAATAATAATAATAATAATAATAATAATAATAATAATAAATTATGTAAAAATAATTGGCTCACTTAAAATCTCCTATGCTTTTTCAAAATTTGAATGTCTGACTGAAAATTACATTTACTATTTGACATCATACTTGTCGGCATGAAAATACCGTATACTACTGGGAAACACGGGTGTCTAGCTAAAAATGACTTACACTACTTAAAAATCGTAAGCAGTAGAATTTTTCTATTTGCTTTCACAAAACTCTCTTTAAAATTAAAAAAAAAACAATATGAAACTTCAAAAAATACAATTATGGTAAAATTGTACTTTGAAAAGGAATTCCAGCGAACTGTTTAAACAATTTTAGCACCAAATTTTGGGCACCAGACGATACGCAAGTTGGAACTAATGTTGCAAATACACATACCTATAAGCAGCAAGCTGTTATATAACTTCATTTAGGTATGTGTGGAATCAATAGAACGAATATTTCTTATCGTCCCAAAGCAAATATCATTGATTTGAATAAATATGCCACAGAATTTAAAGCTTCATTATGGAACAGAAATGCAGTATCTTGTTTCGATTAAGTATTTATAAGGTCATGAATAAACCCTGCTTTTCGAAGATTATGAAGCCTTATTTTATAAATTTAACACTGCATTTAAAAAATGCATCCGGGTTTTTAGTAGGCCTTTTTCAATAAAATACCATGTCCCACAAATAAAATTAAAACTCGATAATAATGGATTTATTTTCTTGCCCCAATAAAAAAAAATTTTAAAACACCGTTGTTTTTAAAATGGGACCATTATATTAATTACTGATTGTACTTTTCCAATTTTTCACTTTTCTCCAATTAAAATCGAATTTCTGCAAAGCCCAGGCAATCAACAAAAATGCCATAAAAAGCAAATGCCATACAAATGCACGGGTACAGAGCAATTGGAGAAAAATTCAAAGTTTGATATACCGTAAAAGTAAAAAGTAAATGAACCAAGTACATGTTTATCTTTCTGCATATTTAAATACCCGTAAATATAACTTAAAAGCCGAGTAAAATGATGACACAGATAATGTTTGAGAGTGATCAGGAATAGTAGGATGCATTTCCGATAGAACGCGTAGTTTTGTATGTGACAGTGTGATATAGCGATTGACGACGAGGACCCTCGAGCCGGAAGTGTTTATATATGCAGACACGTACTGTACAAACGAATGTCTTTACGCGCATTTGCGTTGATTACAAACTCGTTTTTAATCATATGTAATCGTGGAGGAATAAAATATGTATTTTTATCAATAACTACGTTTCACACGTCCAAGTAATTCAATTTACTTTTAAAAAATGCCACGCTTTCTCTAAAAGCAAATTTATATAGAATTCAACTTTGCTTTTTTTCCTTTCAGTATGAATTTTCAAAGCTTTTAAGCTTCAACCCTTGCTTGATAAACCCGGATAGAAATATTTTTTTTAATTTAAAAAATAAGAATACGATAAATGTGATAACTTTTTGTGAAAATGGGCCTTTTTCAAAAAATCCGTTTAAAATGTACGTTTGAACAATTTTAAATGCCTACAATACATTTCAATTTAAATAAATTTAATCATCAATTTAAATTTAAAGAACTTCAAAATTAGACACTATTTTCAAAATAAAATATGTAACCTAGTATCATCTCAATTTTTGAAATTATATTCTGTAAAATTTGTAAACAAAATTATCTAAGAATCGAAAGCTTTAATAGTTAAACAAATCCTGGTCAGAAAGATTCACAAAGAGAAATCTAGTTTAAAAACTTGGGGATCATTGTTAGAAATAGGTGATTCAGTCTAAAAATAGTAAAGGAATTCATTTTCACGTTGGGCCATTTCAGAAAGGTTAATGTACAAATATTGGGAATACCAATTAAATGATTCAGACTGAGCGCTTGTCGCTGGAGTAACGAAAGGTTCGACTTTAGGGGACTAAGTGTAAGAACGCGTTTAGAGTCGGAGCTAAATTAGAGGAACGAAAGGAAGTGCAAGTTATAAGGAAAGTAAGAAAAATAAAAAGATTCTTATATACGTTTCAAAATATAAAGCAGGTGTTGTAGAATTATCTTCAGACATTCCAGTAATGCATCTCGAAATCGATGATTAATATAATGATAAAGTAGCTGAAAAAATCTTTTACTTATGATAACTGCACTCAATCTATTTGAAAAATTATGTAATTGCACGTACGGTAACTTACAAACATAATCGAGCGCTCGAACGCTATGAAGAATCGCACCCGTTGGTGATCGAAAACCTTACCTTAACAACCGAAAACCTCTAAGCCTATACCGGACGCTCCAGCCAATTACGCTAATGTATCGCTCAAATTCTGTTGACAAAATCTCTGCCAAGATTTTCGCTAATAAACCTGAGATAACAGAGGAATATATTTTTTCTATTTTTTCGGTTTACGAATTATATATGAATAGGTGGATTTACAAATGTCCCATCAAAACATTTCCATTTAATTAATTTAAATCTTAATAGTGAAATGTTCGATTTAAATATTAATTTAACTTGTGATTTCTTTTTAAATTAAAAAGATCGGGAATTTAAGGGATTTATTACTTTAAGGTGTATTATAAGTAAAAAATATTTAAATTTAATTTTCTAATACAGCTTAGAAAATGGAATGATTATAGTTCTACTAACCTTATTTAGTAAAAATCTTACAGTGAAAACAAAATCAGGGAATAATTTATAAAATTTTTCTAACAGCTAGTATTTATTTATACATTTTAAAAAAGTAGAAGAATGCACATTATGTGATATAATAAATATTGAAATAGTATAATAAGTTGAAGGCTTGAAGTATACATAATTAGATAACGAAAGTAACCGAAATTGTTTAGGAGAGCGAAATAACTTTCCGTAAAATCGAAATCAGCCTATAAAGATAAAAAAAAGTTACTCCCGAGCTTAAGTGTTTCTGAATAAAAACCAAAAATGTATGATTAAACAAAAGTATCCAGTTCTGAGAAATAAAACGTAGAAGTTTACGATCACAAAGAGACAGAAAAAACTTACTTCTTATATATTACAGTCTGTCAAGTTAAAGCGTGGGTGGCTTTACTCGCAGTCGGTAAGGTGTATCGACATGATTTTGGTGTCAAAATATTAAGAAGAGCTCCCT
>NC_046663.1:76864088-76881422 GCF_010883055.1 Belonocnema kinseyi
GGAGCTCTTCTTAATATTTTGACACCAAAATCATGTCGATACACCTTACCGACTGCGAGTAAAGCCACCCACGCTTTAACTTGACAGACTGTAAGTTGCTTAATTGGGATAAAATGAGTTTTACGCGAAAAAGTTAACCACTTCCAAGTAAATCATTAAAGAATTTGCCGTTTCAAATTTCAGGGGTTATGAAAATCATTTTTAAACAACGACTGAAAATTTATTTTTGAATTTTAAAACATAATGAAAACTTGCTCTCGAAATATGAGAAGGCTGAATGAGAATAAAAAAAGAGTTCATAGAAAAAACTTATTCTGTTGCGGGAAAATAAAGATTTAGTGTAGACGTATAGCACTATGACAGTTATAAAAGTTGTAAAAGTGGCTTTTATAATAAATTTAAGATTAAAGATTTTAGGTTGGAATTTGATTATAATATAAAATATAAATCACACAAATGGAAAAAATACGATGCTTACAGGTGCAATCGCAAATAGCGCGAACTCGCGAACTGTCGGCGGTAATGTAGCGCTATTGCGTTTGCGTGATATTGCTAGTAGCTTTCTAGTATAAGTGCTTCGAATATTTGACATTGCACGACGCATCATATTTCGACTCTAACCTTAACTATACGTAGTAATATATTTTAACGAGCATTTACTAAATAAGGTGCCTTTTACAAAAGGTACTTTATTGGAAAGTTTAGAAAGGGCACCTGTACTCAAGTAATAGTTACTAGTACCATAATATATCTTAATATATCATAATATATCATCACTCTTCATAACAATTATTTTTTCATTTTTCTCCGTGTTCCTACAGAAAAAAGTATATATGCTATCTATCAATTCCAGCAAATTAATTCACTCATTGTCAAAACATATAGTCCAATATACTTAGGTTTTATTTTAAGAATATTTTCTATTGTTATCATTAGAACGCCATGTAGAAAGCTTTAAACCGAGCTTTCGACCATCAACCCCTTGCAGCTTTCCGGTCATCTTCAGTTGAGAAGTGAATTCGAAGCATTTGTATCTTATTTCATTCTAGCTGTCCTCTAAATTTTGTATAGGCAGGACAAAATTTGAACATTTAAAAAAAAGTTTAGCCAGAGACGCTCAGCAGAATTTTGGAGCCTTTCAAAAGGATTGATTTCGGAGGCATATTTCATTAAATTGCTATCGTAAAATTTTCAGGGCACAATGTTTAAAATAATTCGTATAACTAAACATTTATTACTGTTTCATTTTCAATAACTTATAAATAATAGTACCTAATTAAAAAGTAGGCACTAATTAAGACAAAAGTGAATTAAACCAAAGAGTTAAAAAACATTTCGAGCTAATAAATTTTTTTATAGCGAATGATGCAAATAGTAATAATAATATTGTAAATAAATAATCATATTCTTCATCACTCATATTGCCTACGTTTAAATCCTCCAGCTTAATACTGCTACATATTATGTAATGTCTTATGTAATTGTCAAAAAAATTAATTGTAAATATGATCAGTCTACCCAATTTCGATCATGTAATACCTTGCTGAAATTCGCTGCTTGATATGTCTTAATGAAGTTATGAGTCTTTATGAGTCAGTAATATTTTAACACGCCGTTTTCAAAAATAGCTACTTTTTACCGATTGTCCAGCCAAAGTCAGAAAAAAGGGTCTTGAAGAAAAAAAATGGTTTTCTTGAATATAGATAAAAGTTTGTAGAATCAAATAAATTTAAGTTTACCCACAAAAATATTTGATTAGTCCGATCAAATTTTGTTTTCGAATCAATTAAATACTCCATTCACCCAAAATATTGTTTAAAACAACCACAACATTTGCTTGGGTCAGAAAATGTTTTCTCCATATAGTAACCATATTCTAATGTTTAATCAACAAAAATTGTGTTGCTTTCACCATAAAAAACAGTGTGTGGCAGTGGGCCACGTGGCAGAAGTAAAACTTTAATGGATCAGATTTGAAATTTTTTCTGAGGAATCATCATGAGTTTTTAGCAGATCGCATAGTAACAGACTGCAGTAGAAAAGGAGGTAAAGGAGGGCTTATAAATACAGTGAAACTCTTTAATACCCCCCCTCCTATAGCCCTTCCGATAATTGACGCCACCTCACATGTAGGCGCAACATGAGCTGCGCGAGGTGCACGGGATCTACGGCTGACACTCAAGCGAGCACTTAAGCGTGAAAAAAACAAAAGCGAAGCGGGCTATAGTGAATTAGTTTCCCACCCACCGTCAGTCCCAAAATCAGCGCTATAGAAGAGTTTTACTATACTTTGGTTAGGAAGGTAGTATTGGAGATATCGAAAAGGAGTCTTTAGAGCAATTGTGAATCATCGCCATGGGTACGGCACTCAATGTAAATTGCGCGAGTAACTCAGACTCGGCTAAGTGCTCCCTCGTGGATCTCTTCTTAACTGAAAGTTCAATGAAATTGATGAGCCTACCGAATCCGGCTACGAAAAGTTTGATAACCCTGACTGTATTTTAAAAATTTGTTATTAATTAAAAAGTTAATTGTGAACTGTTAAAGAAATTGTATACACATTAACATGCAGCCTGTCAACATTGTTGAGAATAAAGGTTATATTATATTCTGTTTAATATTTTTTATTATTAACAATGTTTCTCCTCATTTATTTGAAATTCCCATAAATAGGGGTAACGCCCTTATCCTGCAATCTAACCATAATTAAATCATTCTCAATAAGTAAAATTTGAAATAATTCATAATTTTAGCATTGTTATTAGTTATTCCTTATTCAAACTTTTGAAGTTCTCAAGTTTTTCTTTACCACGAGCTAAACATAACCTCAAAATCTTAAAATATTTTTTTTTTAAATCCTTCTATTCCCAACTTATATTATAAAATTATTTTCGGTTAACGTATTACAGGATTTGCTGATTAGACAAAACTTACTAATTATTTTATTGAAATTAACCTGCTTGTTCGTTCAGCAAACAAAAGCAAGTGTTGCACATGCGTAGTGTGATTCACTTAACTCTCGCGCGTCTCTCGGATTACCTCTGAAGCTCTATCGCCCCGCCCCACATTCCCCTATAAGAAATAAAAAATATGCCTAAGTGCCGCATCTTCATGATCACCGCATAAAAGAGTAAAGTTCTTAAATTCCCGAGAATTTAAGTTCAGGTTATATAACCAAGAATATGACAAAATTTAGGAGAATTTAAAAGAATTTAAGAATTTATGATATTTAACAATATTTTTATACTTCAGGTTATATCAACGGTTAAATATAAATTATTTTCTAGCTCAGATGTATTAAGGAATATATGTTTATCTTATAATATTTTTACCATAGAATATTTTATAAGCGGAATAAAACAGTAATGCATATATAAATTTAAAATTTTCAAATGTATTAATTTATTTCAAACCAAAAAAAGTTTTTTCTGCTTTAAAGTATAAGACTTGAACAAAATACTGGAATTTTCAACAAAATAATTGAATTTTTAATATAATAGTTGAATATGAAACTCAAAAATAGAAATTGCCAACGAAAAAGTGTCATAGTTTATATTTTAATAAAAAAAAAGAGTGAAATTTATACATCAACAAAAAAAAGAGAATTTTAAAAACAAAAAGACGAATTTCCAAGAAATAAACGTTTTTAACTTAAAAATTGAATAAAAACCAATCTAAATTATTGAACCTTCAAAGCAAAAGACAAATTTTCTTTAAAAAAATTCAATTTCAAAACAAAAAAATATGTCTGTTCAACAAAGAATTAATTATTGACGGAACTGATACATTTTTAACTAAAAATGTCAATCTTAGAAAAATGAAAAATTTACATTTTCTATTCAAAAGTATTTCCAAAAAAAAAGCATTTCCCACTGAACAGTTAAATTTTCAACCAGACATGAGCCTTCAATAAAGAAAAATTTCACAACGTAGTTTAACTTTGACCCAAGTAATTTAATTTTCAATTAGAAAAGATTAATTTTCAACAATATGATTGAACTTTTAAGAAGAATGATTTTCAACCAAAAAGTTGTATTTTCATGCAAAAAATTATGATAAATTTTCAAAAAAATAGTTGAATTTTCAATTCAAAAAGACGAATTTTTAACCAAAAAGAATTACTTTTTAACAAAATTGATTAATTCTTTAGCAAGTGGATGCTCAGTAACATCAAAAATTGCATTTTTGTTAGAAAAAATAAGTTTCTACGAAAAAAATTGAATTTTGAATCCAAAGAGACGAATTTTTTAACGAAAAAGGATGAATTTTTAATAAAATAGTTCAATTCTCTACCAAATAGTCGTATTTTTACACAAAAGTGATCAATTTTTTACTAAAACAAATGAATTTGTAATAAAAAATACATTTTTTTACAAGTGGAACATTCATACAGAAAATATTTCAGTTCATTTTTCAATAGGGAAATATAAATTTAAAAAAATTAAATTTTCCACGAAGTAGTTAAGTTTTCAAGAAAATAATATAGTAGCTTAATTTCTAACTAAAAAGTTGCTTTTTTATCCAAAAAATATTTAATTTCTGCTAAGGCAGGTAAACTTTAAAACAAAAAATACAAACTTTAATAAAAAGATTTGAATTTTCAACAGAAAAATTAACGAAAACATTACATTTTCTAATAATTAAAATATATTCTGAGATTCTCATAAATTCTCAGAGAATTTGTTTCTCGGTTATATTCTCGGTAATATTCTCATTCTGGTTACCGTTCTGAAAGTAATATAACCGGCTCAGAACTCTACAAAAGGGAGACCCGAATAGAAAGAGAAGACTATAGAAAGTATGCGTGTAAGCGCGAGACAGAGTGATATTCGTTTGCGCTGTCGGTCATTTCAGAAAGAAATTAAATATTTTTTAAATATCAAGCTTTTCATTTCCTTAAAGACAATAAAGCGTCTCGAAAAAAAACATCATTCTCTTGCCTGTTTTTTTTTGTACCACTTGAATATCTTTTTTATACCAGCAACGAGGGAAAAGTAAGGCGTAATCTCCCTGTAAGTGGGATGTGGGACGATAAATAGGCGAGAATTCTTGAATGTTTGCCACGAATAAAAACCTATGAATAGATCTGTATATGTACATGCACACTTGTGGTTGCCATGTCAACGATGTCAACACACGTTGGAAGTTTTACACTTTTAGTTTGAACATAATAACCTACAATATTTTCTTCACTAAAATTAACTCTATCTCTTACTTACGCACTGGAATAATTATTACAATAATGTCATTGTAGTACTTACACTTTCCATATACTTTTCGTATTTTTGATGTCATTTTTTAGTTCGTTTTTAATTCAGTAACGCGATATACACCCAACAAAATAAAAATACAAACGAACATAACCTACCCATGCATCGAGATGACAAAATATAACATAAGGGAGTGGGCAACATGTTAGAGCGCAAATACCACTGCGCATGTGCAACGGACAGCTTACGGGATTTGATTCGTGGTAAAACTTAACGAATTCTTGGACGTTTCTCGTTCCACCTCCGATCACCACACCCACAGGGGAGATACCACTCATTACGAGTACTATTCCTGCGTGAAACAAACATAACTCTTGAGCTGCAAGATTAGGCGAAGTGCGTCGCAAAAGAATTGTTGCTGCTAAAAGATTCTGTTTGAGAAAAATTAAATTCCTTATATATTATTTACTAGGAATAACAGTGATCAGGGGTCCTTATTAAAAGCGATATGAATTACTTTTTTTAGAATCGATTGATAGAGAATCAGCCACGTTTAGAATATGAATTTTAAGAATTGAATAGTAGCCTAAGTTACAGTTTAAAGCGATTTCAATAGAAAACGTTTAGCAACTACAGTTCTTGAAAATTGCATGAATTTATGTAATAAAGACATTTGAAAAATTACTTTTAGTGTCCTTTTAAAAATACAAATTTGATACTGATAAATATTTGAAAATTCACTACTTTACTATTTTGCATATAATTTCAAATTGAAATCCTGCACAATTGAAAATATTGATAGTACGTTGTAAGCTCTACTTTAACAACTTTTGCCATAAAAATTGAAAAATTAATTTTCAAAATTTGCGTCTAATGCAGAATCCCAGACGAAAAAATTATATACAGTTTATACATATTGGAAAAATGATGTATAGTTTTTATTTGTTTTATATAAAAAATATATAAAGAGAATGAGAATTATATATAATATTTCATACCATGGATAGTTATTCCGCCTGGTATATTCAGGAATTTCATTAAAAATTTTACGTTGAAATCTGAAAAAGGTTATTTCAAATCAATATAAATTAATTTTAATTCAGCTGGGACAGCTGCTTCACCTTTATGAACCTTTCTTAATTATCTCAGTGTATTGTCGCCAAATAGATGTTGACTGCAGTAGAATGACAATGTAGGCGTTAAATTCGAAACAGCTCTAGTGTTCTGGCCACACTTCGACGTTAGTGACATCCATTTACGCGACTATGAACCCGGAGATTACATTTCAAGCGCCTGTTACACGTTTATGATAGACCTCGTTAAAAGACATGTGCCGCTCATAAAAAAATTTCCACCATATGCAACCAAAATCAATTTTTGAAGATGAGAAAATTCTTGTTTTTTAAATTCTTTCACATATATTGCAAATGCACTAGCTTTATCCTTCCTTATTATAAAAAAGAAAGAACAAGTAGATACAAAACAATAAAAATTAAAAAAAAAGGTTTCTTACAGGAATTTAAAAACGAAATAAAGATACTGAAGAAATTACCAGGATACAACAACGAATCTTCTTGGTTTTTGCATTAACGATATTTTTACCGAAAATTTAAAAACTTTCGTCGATTTTTAAACTACAAATACGTGGAATTTTACAGATATTCTTAAAGGCTTTTAAATGAAACAATGATAAAATTTGAAGAAGGATGAAAAACTCTAAGTAGAAATATTTTGTCACGACTTCTTACAATCTAGCCCATGGTGGGCTTCCAGGGAACTCAAAACAAAAGATCTTGTACCTACAGGATTTTTTCTCATCTTGTAATTGTAATATGTCACGTATATTTTAAGACAAGAACGAACAAGATCATGAAAGCCGTTTTCAAAAAAATGTAAGTTTTATCTTTTTGGGGTGGTTTTAAGTATTGTTTCGTGGAAATAAAACTGAAGTGGTAAATGCTGCATTGAATGTAAGAGAATGAGTGTAAAAGTTTTTTAAATTCACTTTTTTTTTCTTTCTGCTGTATTCCAATGCTTAGGCATACTCAATGAGAATTTAGAGGCACTAAATTACCTGCTTAACTAAAAGAAACTGAAAATTATATCTTTGATAAAAGTTAAGAAAATATAGAGGAAGAAACTTGTTTTTTATCAAAAAATTTGACTAAGGATATTTTTCATTTTAGTTCTACGAAAATAGCTCAGTTTCTGTATAGCTTGCAAAAGATATTGAAAACTAAGTTAAAATATATTAAATGTCCTAAAAAGAAAAAAGAAACACAATGATTTAGCTTTAATACAACTGTACTCATGACCTTCATTTCTTACGAAAGTATTTTAATATATGTTTTTTTCATTCAAGTTTTTCATTTTTTCTAGAACAAACAATTTTTAAAGTATATATTTAAATGAGCATTATAAGGGTTGGTGAGTCGCTTCGATCAAATATAGTAATGGAATGCCTGAGTTTGAAATTGGTTATTCAATACAGGAATTAAGAATTTTAAAATATGTATTATGCAGGTTTATAGTTGATTTATAATTTTGAGGATTTATTAATGAGTTATAATTTAGAATATTTATAATTAATATATAATTTTTAAGATTTAGAAATAAGAGGACTTAAATTTGGTTGAAAAGGCAAGAGTTCTTAATTTTAAATCTTTCAAATTGAAGAAATTTTAAATTTTGAATCTCCAAACGAAGTTTTTAATTGTCAAACTTAAAACTTGCATAATTTGAATATGAAACGCAAAAAATTGAAAGTTCTTGGATTTTAAAAATTAAAAATTCTAGTTTCTACCATTTTCAAACAATTTTCTAATATTTTTCTAATATTTTGCAATGAAACACTTTTCAGTATTTAAATTATATGTATGAGAAAATTATATATAAAAATGAGAAAATGTTTTCACAATTCATTGTAAAAACTTAAAATTAAAGAATATTTAATTCTTTAGATGTATAGATAAAACTCCTTAGATATTGTTGAGTTTAAATGTTTATCTGGACTTCCCATACTTACTCATATTCATATTTACTTTACGGTCTTTACCTATTAGATGGTCGAGAACGATTTCGACGTCATCGACACAACGCTTTCTTGATCATTTCATATATACGCATGCGCGTCTTGAAAGCAGAGCTTATACTATGTAGTTAGTTGTTCACCGATCTCCCCCGAGAGCAGTTTGAATAAAAGTCTCTTATATTTTAATCACCCTCAGAATTCTTTATTCACCAGTAAACCTTAACAGGTTATGGGCTCAGACACCCTACCACTGCGCAGAACATTCTGAGGAAGAAAATCGCGAACTTTTATAACAATATGAACACTCACTTTGTTGTTGTTCGCGCGCATAGCAAAAGGCACGCCATTTTTCTCTCATTCCTTTGTGCGATCGTTCCTGGCGCAAGTGGTTATTCCGCGAAGTGAAAGTTTTCGCGAAGTGAAAGTTTTCGCGAAGTACGTGTGTTTTTCTCTGATCGGTAGTTTTCAACGCCAAGCAAACGTTAATTCGTGAAACATACACGTAAAATTTACCAACAAAAAAAAATGTCGGAACCAATTTACGCAAAGCACGTAACCTTATGAAATTTGGACAGGTAAAAAGCCAGATTTATCACACGTCAGATTCTTTGGTAGCAACGCTTACACACATCCCCAAAGTGCACCGATCGAAACTGGATCCGAAAGCGAAGAAATTGATTCTGGTGGGATATCATGGAGAATCATCAAACTATCGTCTATTTAATGCAAGCACTCGAAGCGTTTCCGCGAGCAGGGATGTGGTCTTCCATGAAAAACTCACTGAAACTCCAGAAACCTCCAATTGTGGGCCTACCGATCTTGAAATGTTTCTTGAACCAAAAGAAGAGCAACGTCTAGCAGAATATCTGGATGAGGACGGAGCAAGAGAAAATGTGGAAACCTTAGAAAATCCACCAGTGGCTCCAATTAATGTCAAAGGAAATACCGATGACAACCAAGAAGAAATTCAAGAACGTCACCAACTTCATGGCAACCCTTTCAATCTACGTGACCCTCAATTGCTTAAGCAGTCGGATAGATATCAAGCAAATTTTGCCGAATATCATAAACCGGCATCATATCAAGAAGCAATTACAGGTGAGCATGCAGAAGCATGGAAAAGTACTATCAAAGAAGAGCTGGAAGCAATCCATAACAATGGCACGTGGGTTATTGTTCCAGTACCAAATGCCCATCAAGCACTCGGATCAAGGTGGACATTCAAGATAAAACAGTCACCTTCAGGAAACCTTAAAAGACTCAGCGCGACTGGTAGCAAAGCGTTTTTACCAGAAAGCTGGAATTGATTATCAAGAAACTTTTTCTCCAGTCGTGCGATACGACTCAGTGCGCGTTCTTAATGGTGAGTTAAGTGAAACAGTGTATATGAAAATTCCAGAAGGAATATGTGAAAACGGCAAAAATGTGGTGTGTAGATTAAAAAAATCCTTGTATGGACTAAAGCAAGCATCAGGATGCTGTAATGTAAAATTTGATACGTTCTTAAAATGTTTTAATTTCAGAAGATCAAATGCCGACAAATTTATTTATTTTTATTCTTTTTGTGATTGTGAAGTTTATCTTGCACTGTATGTTGACGATGGTCTAATTTTAGCAAAATCCAAAAAAGCTCTTGATGCTGTCATCCAAGTTCTTCAAAGCTCTTTTGAAATAACTATTGGTAATTCAGATATATTTGTGGGCGTGCAAATTGACAGAAATCGCGAAAAGGGAACTCTGATGATACATCAAGAAGCATACATTCATAGAATACTGTCTCATTTCAACATGACCGAAGCTAAGCTTATCAGTATCCCAGCTGATCCTCATACTATCCCAAAATCAGCTGATAAGCAAGCTCTCTCAGAAAAAGAAATTCCTTACAGAGAGGCAGTGGGATCACTGATGTTCTTAGCCATAGTGAGTCGTCCCGACATTGCCTTTGCAGTAAGCTGTGTCAGTCTTCGCCTAAACAATTATGATCGAAGCCACTGGAAAGCAGTAAAATGAATTATAAGATATCTTAATGAAAAAGCAGCTATGAGAATAATGTTTTTAAGTATTGGGAGCTGTGCAAAGCTTATAGGGTACTCAGACGCCGACTATGCATGCGATCTTGATTCTAGAATATCAACGACTGGATATGCATTTCCGTATGCCAATGGACCAGTCACATGGTCATCTCAAAGACAAAAAATGGTAACTCTGAGCACCACTGAAGCTGAGTATGTAGCTGCTTGTGCGGCAGCAAGAGAGGCAGTGTGGCTGAGAAGTTTGTTGAATGATATCGGATGCGAATGTAAACTTCCGACAATGATTCGTGTCGATAATCAAAGCGCCATCCGTCTGGTGAAGAACCCAGAGTTCCATAAGCGAACTAAACACATTCACATTCGATATTATTACATTTGTGAGAGGTATGAAGATTGAGAAATTAACGTATGTTATGTACCAACAGAAAAGCAGAGTGCTGATATCCTAACCAGAGCGTTGGTCAGGGATCGTTTCAAAACGTTGTGCGACTATATTGGACTTGTATGGAATGTTTAAGTATTCATAGAGTGGTCGCGTTGAGTTTAAATGTTTATCTTGACTTCTCATACTTACTCATATTCATATTTAGTTTACGGTCTTTACCTATTAGATGGTCGAGAACGATTTCGACGTCATCGACACAACGCTTTCTTAATCATTTAATATATACGCATGCGCGTCTTGAAAGCAGAGCTTATATGTAGTTAATTGTTCACCGATCTCCCCCGAGTGCAGTTTGAATAAAAGTCTCTTATATTTTAATCGCCCTCAGAATTATTTATTCACCAGTAAACCTTAACAGGTATTGTCAACAGTTTTCAATTTAAAATCGTCCAAATTTAAGAAATATTTAGTGTGAATCGTTAGAATTGATACGTACACTAAGTTATCAAAAAAGTGTATTGACTTTAGTGAAAAGCACAAAAAACTCATCAAATTTTAACTGTATGATTCAGAAAAAAAATTAAATTTTTACAAATTTAAAGTTCCCTTGTGTTAGTATGATAATATTAATATTCGGTTTTGTAATACGAATACAGTGGGCGCCCAAAAGTATCCGTTTACCTCTTTTTTATGACTGAATAAATTCTCTTAATTTTAATTATGCCAGAGTTAAAAAAGGTCTCTCAAAAAGTCTGACTATTTTCGAAATTCTGTTTAAAATAACTTCAGGGTGATGCCAATTTGTCTAGTTTTGAAGTGGATATTGCAGAAACAGGATAAATTTCAATTTTTTCTTTAATTTTCAATAACTTCCGAAATAGTCAACATTTTTCAATGTGCTTTGGCTCATTTTGAATCTTTTTTTACCGTATCACAACAGCTTACGAGTATAAATTGTAAAAAGCTTCTTTTTGAATTGCAAGAACTTGAGGTTGTAACAAAAAAGTTGGAAAAATTAAAATATTATTTTTGGTAACAAAAATATTTTTCTATAATATATGAAAAATATAATCATGAAGTTTCTATTTAATTTCCCCGAAATATATATTTATTAAACTTTTATTCTAATTTGCCTACAAATAAGATGTTTTCAAATTGATCCAACTTTTTTATTATAATTTCAAGTTCTTGCAATTCGTGAAGAAATTTTCTACAATTTATACTCCTGAGCTGTTTTGATACGGTGAAAAAAGCTTAAAAATGAGCCCAAGAACATCGAAAAATGTTGACTATTTCGGAAGTTATTGAAAATTTAAGAAGACATTGAAATTTACACTATTTTTGCAATATCTACTTAAAAAATAGATCAATTGGCTTCACCCTCAGGTCATTTTAAAAAGAATTTCGAAAACATGTAACCTTTTAAAGAGACATTTTATTAGCTCTAGTATAATTAAAATTAAGAGGATTTATTGATTCATAAAAAAGAGGAGGACGAATAGTTTTGGCGCCCACTGTAAGTGTGATAAGATTTTGGTTTTCCCTAATTTGGGATGGTATTATACTAAATTCTAATTCATTTTTTTTTCATTTATTCTAACAAAAGGTGTCTCAGCGTATTTATAAATTAATGCTTTTAAACTAAAATTATTTCTTGAAAAAAAGATCCTACTCCATCTTCACTCCATTGGGAATCGAACCACAAAACTTCTGATTTCCGGTCAGATGCTTTTCCAATTAATCTATTAGAGGAATTCCCAATGAAGTAAAGATGGAGTAGGATTTTTTTTCAAGGAATAGTTTTATTTGAAAATATTATTTTCCATCTAGTCTTATTAAGACGTAAAGCATTTTCTGTTATTGAAGGTTCCTAACTTGATTGATATTGTGTAGATTTTCTGCCTTCATGGTTTGACGGATGATCTATTGTCGGTAGGGTAAATCTCTGATGATATATCAGATAAATTAAAAAATAATTAATGCTTTTAGCTAAAACAATTATTAAATGGATATGCAGTGAAACTATTTTATACCGCCGATTTTGGGGCTGACCTTGAGTGTGAACTAACTCATTGTAGTCCGCTCGGCTTTTGTTTGTTATGCTTGACTGCTCGCCTGAGTGAGAACCGCAGACCCCGCGGCCCCCGCGCAGTTCCTGTTATACCAACCTACGGCGCTGTTTCTATTCACGGAATGGCTATAAAAGGGAGGCCTATTGAAGTGTTTCACTGTAATTTAAAAAATCCACTCATTTTTTTCTATTTATTCTTGAATTTATATTATTGAAAATAATAGCATGGATTTTTTTTTCTTTAAACTGCACAATGTACCACAGTTAAATTGTTCAAATTTTGCAGTTCAACGGCTTTTTAACGTAAAACTTTCAATTCAAAAGTATTCACAGCTTCTCTATCATTCGCGTAAATTATTGAGCATTTAAACCAAAAAGATTTAAGCTCTCATTTAAAAAGTTTTAAATTCAAAAGTATTCCACTTTGAGCATTTTAGTTTGCATTTAAGTTTTTATAACTTTAATTAAAAATAATTTTTCAAGAGCTCGACCAGTTTAATGGTTATGACTGTGTTCAATTCTTTCTCCACTGCTCAATTTTTATTTGCAGTCAAAAAGTGGTTTCATTTTGACCTATGATTGCAAATATTAAGAAAAACGCAATTACATAAATTTTAAATTATACGATTTCTAAATATTTGAGAAACTTCAAACGGAAGGTTTTTTGTAACTTATTAACAATAATTTATTATTTACTTTAAATATTCCACTGCCCTTTAAAGTTTGAACCAAGAAGTGTTTTTGTAATGGCGATCATTTATGCATCTCAATTTAAAATGGTCTCATTCCAATATTCTAAATATTTGCATCATAGGTCGAAAAAGAATAACTTTTTAGTTGCAAGACGTGTAGATGCTTACAGATTCTTGTAGTTGCAAATTCTTGTGGTAAACGAAATACAAAATTCTAGCGATTCTACTGAAGAATGCAGAAAAACCCCTTACAGAATCTAATACCGGATATTCTGAGTTACATGTCTTACTCGATTTAAATTTTCATTGGAATGCATATTTTTGATAACTTGACGAAATATATCACGAATTCTTAAATTACTTAAACTAATGTCTATTTATTTTTAATTCAGGTATTTACATTTCTTAATTATCAAATCAATAAAGAGATAAAACTAATCCTTTAGGTAACTGTAACTAGTAACTTAGGAAAAATAACTTACCGAACAACGATTTAGACCCTTTTTAGTTCCTCATGACATAAAATTTTTCTTTATATTCATAGACAAAACTTTCTACCGTAATGTTTTTCAATTCTCAATCTTAGCCTTATTCCCGCCTATCGAAAGGCAGTGACAGCAAGGAGTAATAGCGCATATTTTCAGCACATGTTCCTCAACTTTTCTCGTTTGCCGTCTATTGAATGCAACAGCCGCCACACGCAATATAAGAAGTCTTCTCACACTTCTACTCTCATGCTTTTCTTGAAAAGCGGAAACGAAAATGTGTGTAATGAAAGACTTGGCAAGCCACCGAGCCAGACTTGGACATCAACGATTATGTGTTTTGTAAGAGTTCGTTTAGAGATCATTGAAACTTCCCAAGTCAATATAGAAAGCAGTTATATAACACTTTCCTTGAAGTTTGAATTAAGGATGGTATATATTTGACAACGAAATATTTTGGATTTACGAAAAAACTTGATGTATCAAGTTTATACAAAGCTTCAGATAAAATTAAATCTGTTTATAGAGGTGTTAGTTTTATCATTATTTTATAGTTTCCTGGAAATAAAAGAGATTTATTGAACAGTATTCAAATATACAATTTACTGGAAACTATAGATAAACAATGAATTAAAAATAAACTGACCTTGTTTTAGTTTGTTTTTAGACCTATTAAATACAAAGGATGTTGTAGTTTAGTCTTCTGTATCTTAAATTATGTTTATAATTTAAAGAAGCCTTCATTCATGAAACCCTTAATGTATTTCACCATGGTACCATGGTCTCTTCAGGAATCTGGAGTACCTTATGATTTTAAAGCTTCGAAGGAACAGCAGATGGTATATGATCAAGGCATTCCTTACTCGTTAAATTTTCTTGTTCAAGTAAACGATGATTTTTTTAGCCGCTCTGGGGCTTACATACATAACGATTTGAATTCTACCCGAATTACGCAACAGCAGGGGAGAAACCATTATACAGGAGTATTTTCATATTTCGCGCCTTTAAAGTTGCATTCGGTCAAGTCCGTGCATCTTTGGATCAAGTTTATTATAGTTAGTTTCCGTAGTTCCGTTCGAAACTTCAAATGAATACAAGTGCCAAAACAATATAGGTTATGTTATATAGTGATTAAAAATAACAAAAGTGTTTAGGTAATAATGAAGTGAGACATGTGAACTGAGAAGTAAACGTCATTTTTGTGTGTGTCAATAACATTATGGAATGGCTGCCGAGTGACAAATACTTTGAAATAGTAATAGTATTCTGCGCTCCCAGTGGGCGAAGAGTGAATTGTGTTTACCGCTTATTTTTACTGCATAAAAAAGGTATGTTATGAATAGAGAGAATAAGTTTTAAATAAAGAGAATGAAATATTACATGCATAAACTTTAAATTGACATTACCTATATTTACTTACAGCGATTAGGGCAAAGAGATGAACCTGAATATAACCTCGAAATAATGACAGTTCAGTCCGGCATCTTTATTATACTTTGGATTGATCATTCTTTACCAAAGAAATGTTTTGTGCTTTTGTATGTTTATCACTGACAGTGTCGGCAGTAATAATTTAAATAAGAATTACTTATTAAGAATTTAACAATGATTACTTATTAATAATTTCTATAAGTTAAATATTATTTCTGAATTTAATAATTGATTACCTTGTTTTTTCACAGATCGATCCTAGAAGAAATACACATCAGGAAATGCAAACGAAATTGGTGCATTTCAATCAACATTGTTGAAAAATCGTTATCTCGGGACCTAAAATTAATTGATAAAAAGAGATATTTCGGGTTTCACTCGTGTAAAAAACTACGAGTTGTTTGCCAACGTTTCGTGCACATTGCAGTTCACATCTTCAGGGCTGACCTGAAACTGAGGTATCAGCTCATTTTGTTCTTAGGTATACTCTCTACAATGCCTGTGATTGGCCAGAGCGCCCCACCGTGGTGACTGGTCGAACTTAATTGGCCAATCAAGTCTTTTTTAAAAAATCCGGGAGAACGGAAAGGAAAATCACATTGGTATTATATCCATTGTCCCTATTGATGTTATTAGGGATTTTAGTATTTCTATTGCTTCTCTATATTTTCTTGGAAATTTGTTGTATGTTTTTGCAATGACTGTTGTTTCATCAAATAAAATGTTATGTTTTGTTTCGATATGATGTTCAGCTAGTGCTGATAGCGTAAAATGTTTTATCCTGACTTTACTTTCATGTTTCTTAATACCTAGGCTCACCGCTCTTCCGGTTTCTCCAGTATAGACTTTGCCACAAGAACAAGGGATTTTATATACTCCTGGATCACTGAGGGGTGCCTTTTTATCTTTAGGGTTATTTAGTAGTTTTCCTATTTTCGCAGGTGGTTTAAATATGGTTTGGATGTTGTGTTTGTTGATAATTCTTCCTATTTGTTCTGTGACACCTTGTCATAGAACATGTATAGCATGTATACAAGGGAGTTGATGACCGATTGTTTTTGAGATGGGTGATGGTGGGAGGAGGCATGTAAGTATCTGTTTGTATGCGTGGGTTTTCTGTAAACTTCATGTCCTAATGTGTTATCAGATTTTTTGTAAACTAATACGTCCAAGAAAGGCAATTTTCCGTTTTGTTCTATTTCCATGATCTTGGGGTTGAATGTGAATCTGTTGTATGATTTTAATAAAGTCAAATGAGTTTTGGACGGGAGTGATGGAGTTTCCTTTAAAAGTATTTAGTTTTGCATCGAGGAAACTTGCTACGTTGTAAGTTGGTGAATTTATAGCGCTGACGATTGGTCTCAGTGGAATGTTTTCTTTGTGTATTTTTGGGAGCCCGTAAAGTCTTGGAGAGATGAGATTAGTAGGTATTAAGTTAGATATTGTTTGGCTATAAAGTTTAGAGTCTTAGAGAAGAGTTTTTGTTTTACTGACTATTGTTTTTGTGGGGTCCTTTTTAAGTTTTTTGTATGTATCGTCACTTAGAAGGTCCATGATTTTGATGTTCTACTCTTCTTTATTCATTATTACTTTTGTGTTTCCTTTGTCTGCGTGTAATATCATATCTTTGTTTTAAATGAGTTCTTTAATTGCGGATTTTTCCTGTTTTGTTAAGTTTGAGGAGGGAACTTGAGCTTCGCGTAAAATGTTTGCCATCCTGCGTCGTACGTCATTTCACTGTAATTGAGACTCCGGATTCTATAACCACGCATAAAATTTGCCTGGCCGCTTCAGGCCGCACGAGTTGGCCCCTGATGGCTTAAAAATCAGTATTCGAAAATTCAACTTTTTAAGATATCACTTCATAGGAAATTTCATGGCGCATCTTTTTTCACTCGACAAAAAAGTTGTATCTTTCACTGTTTCTGTAAAAAATCAAAAAAACTTAATTTTTCAGACAAGAAAATTTACTAAATATTTTCACTTCAACTCGCTC
>NC_046663.1:76881522-76885297 GCF_010883055.1 Belonocnema kinseyi
TTTGGGAAGTCATCAACATTTTTGGTCTCTTTATACCGCTTTACCCACTTGCTGATGAACGACGATGATTTTCCCATGTACTTTGCAGCTTGATTGTGAGACGATTTGGGACCTTTTGGGTGGGAACAAAGGAACACAGCCTCGAAGTACGAACCGTATATGGAACTCATTTTTTGTAACGTGGTAACAAGATGAGAATTGAAAGCAAACTGAATGTTAAATCAAAAAGCATGAAAGAGGGAGCTCTTCTTAATATTTTGACACCAAAATCATGTCGATACACCTTACCGACTGCGAGTAAAGCCACCCACGCTTTAACTTGACAGACTGTACCTTGGGATGTCCTGAACTTACTAAAGGTGTTGGTTTTAGTAAGAATACTCTCCCCGTAGAGTTCCTTGATAATAGATTGTATGCTTTCACGATGATTCATTTTGATCAAAAGAGATGTTTCGGGTTTTACTCGTGTAAAAAATTACGAATTGTTTGCCGAAGTTTCGTGAATATTGCAATTCACATTTTCAGGTCTGAGTCATTTGAGTCATCAGATCTGAATCATTTAAATGGTATAGGCGTATCAAAAAGATAACTCGAAGCAATTTAACTTTCCCGAATTTTAATTGACACAATTTTTAGGGATTTTTTATTCGAAAATGTTTTCACTGAACCTCAACTCAAAATTTGGTTTGCTCAACCAATAAAATGAATTAAACAGTTGTTGGTGATAGGATTGTATCAGTAATAAATCTAGAATAGAAATTTTAGGCCGATATTTACATTCCGATTTTTTTCAATTATTCTATTTTCGAACTTGCTATATCTGGATCTGGTCTCCAAATTGGCATTTGATCAGCACCTAAAATCAATTTTAAGTAATTTTGAGGGTATCGGTGTATCAAAAAAAAAGTCTCGAAGCAATTTGATTAGCCCAAATTTGAGTTAATAAAGTTTTTAGGGGCTTTTTTATTTTCGAAAATGTTTTCTTTGGGCCTCATCTCAAAGTTTCGTTTGACCAACTACTGAAATAAATGAAAAAATCTTTAAGGATAGGAGTGTATCAGTAATAAATCTAGAAGAGCAATTTTAGGCAGGAATTTTCATTATATTTTTTTTTTAGTTATTCTATTTTCGAACTTGCTATGTCTGGATCCGATTTACAAATGGGCATTCGATCAGCACCTAAAATCGATTGAGGCACCGGATTACAGAACTGCCTTTACGCTCGGCCCGTCTAGGCCCCGTAGGCGCAGGAGAGGGGATGCTCAATATACAGATTATTATTATTAATCCTCACACATACATTTGTATTCATTAAACTGAAATAACCATTGGAAAAGAATTTCCTTCTTTACTAAGGTAATGCACTAGAATAAATTTGCGAATCTTGTCTTTTCTAGATCAAAGTGTAAACAAATGCGTGAAAGATCAAATGTAAACAAATCAACACTGTCCTCAAAAATACATAGTAAGTCAGTCGTTTTTTGATCATGGCAGAGGATAATAGCATTTTTTAATCATTCTAAACTATCCCTTTGTTTTTGAAAAGTTAATCTTGATGAAAAAAAATTTTTTATTTTTTTTTATTTGAAGGTTCATCTCTTTCGTTGAAAATACATTTTTGAAACTGACAATCAATACCATTTTTGATTAAGAAATCATGTGTTTTGTTAAAAGGTCGTCCTTCTTTACAGAAATTATATTGTTTTATGGAAAATGTATACTTTTTGATTAAAAATTACATTTTTCGGTTGAATTATCAACTATAAATATGTTTTGGTTGTAAAGTCGTTATGTTGTAAATGAAAGTATATTGTTAAAAATTAAAATCATAATTTTTGGGTGGAAATACTCTTTTTGTTTTTAAAATTAAACAATTTCGTTGAAAGTTCATGTATTTTGTTGGAAATTGACCTTGTTTAGTAGAAATTTAATCTTTTTGGTTGAAAATGTATCATTTTTGTTCAAAAATGCAATTGTTTGGTTAAAATATCAACTGTACATCTTCTTGGGTTTGAAAGTCGATTATTTCACTAAGAGTTGAACTACTTTGTAAAAAAAATATATGTTTTTTTAACAAGGTTTTTTAATTATGGTTGAAAATTTAACTATTTGGTGGAAAGTTGAACTCTTTCATTGAAAACTCATATTTTTTTCTTAAAAAATTCAACTTTTTGTTGATAATTCGTCTTTTTTACTTTAACATTAAATAAATTCTTTAAAAATTCATGTATTTTGTTTAAGATTTGTCTTTTATTGTAGATCATCAATTTTCTTGGTCGAAAATTCATCTGATTGGTTAAAAATTTAACAAATTTGTTTAAAATTAATTTTTTCTGTTAAAAATTAGTTATCTTTATCTGAAAATGTAACTATTATATGATTGATTAAAAATTAATCGTATATATTGGTTAAGTTGGAAAATAGTTTTTTTATAGAACATTAATCGTCTTGGTACATTTTTATTTATAAATTCAAACCTAAAAGTCTTATTTACGAATTGACAATTTTAAAAATCGAACGGTGCAACAAAACAGTTTCATTTTCAACTAAAAAAAAAAAAAACGAAGTTTCAACCAAATCCTTAAATAAAAACTGTGCTAAAAAATTGAATTGAACAAGAAAAAAAACGAATTTTCAACAAAATTGTTAAATTTTCAAGGGAAAAGGTGAATTTTTGACCAAGAAGATTAATGTTCTATAAAAAAAAACGATTTTCCAACTTAACCAATATATACGATTAATTTTAATCAATCATATAATAGTTACATTTTCAGATAAAGATAAATAATTTTTAATTGAAAAAATTAAGTTTAAACAAAGTTGTTAAATTTTTAGCCAATCAGATGAATTTTCGACCAAGAAAATTGATGATCTACAAAGAAAGACGAATCTTAAAGAAAATACATGAATTTTTAAAGAAATTATTTAATTTTAAAGTGAAAAGACGAATTATCTACAAAAAGTTGAATTTTTTAAGCAAAAAATATGAGTTTTGAATGAAAGAGTTAAACTTCCCCCAAAAAGTTCAATTTTCAAACCTAATTAAAAAACCTTGTTAAAAACGTATTTTTTTACAAAGTAGTTCAACTCTTAGTGACATTATCGACTTTCAAACCCAAAAAGATGTACAGTTGATGCTTTAACTAAACAATTGCATTTTTGACCAAAAATGATACATTTTCAACCAAAAAGATTAAATTTCTACTAAACAAGGTCAATTTCCAACAAAATACATGAACTTTCAACGAAATTGTTTAATTTTAAAAACAAAAAGAGTATTTCCACCCAAAAATTATGATTTTAATTTTTAACAATATAGTTTCATTTACAACATAACGACTTTATAACCAAAACATATTTATAGTTGATAATTCAACCGAAAAATGTAATTTTTAATCAAAAAGTATACATTTTCCATAAAACAATATAATTTCTGTAAAGAAGGACGACCTTTTAACAAAACACATGATTTCTTAATCAAAAATGGTATTGATTGTCAGTTTCGAAAATGTATTTTCAACGAAAGAGATGAACCTTCAAATACAAAAAAATAAAAATTGTTAAAAAGTAGTTGAACCTTTGATAGAAAAGAGGACTTTTTTACAAAATAGTTACATTTTCAACAAAATAATTAATTTTTCAATCAATTAATTGAGTTTTTATCCAAACGACATGAATTCCAAAATCGCCCATTTCTTTAATTTCTTTCAAATGCGGATCAAGATTTAAATAAGACTATTATAATATAACATAATTATAATATTATCATTATTAA
>NC_046663.1:76885397-76906886 GCF_010883055.1 Belonocnema kinseyi
ATCTCCTGAATTTATTTCAAAGCAGTTAGCAGATAGATATATAAATAGAATCGCCGAAGTGCTCCGACCGGCAATCGTGCACCTTCGAGTTTTCAAATTCAGCAGAGGAGAAATGGGTTGCGCGCGCAACACAGTGATTTACAGCGCCCCCTACTATATTCACATGGATATAGCCCTGTCATAGTATTGGACCACATCTCGTTTCAGATCTGGGATCACTGATCCGAATGCAACTTTAAAGGCGTGAAATATGAAAATACCCCTGTATAATGGGTTCTCCCCTGCTGTTTTGCAATTCGAGTATCATTCAAGTCGCCATGTATGTAAGCCCCAGCGTGTCCACTCTGTATAAATGATGTTGTCGTGGTTTTGATTTTTGGTTTTACAAATAATGAGTATAAAATAAAGAAGTCCTTGGAAGAAACAATCAGCGGATGGAATATATCAGGTCCTTCCATACTGCTTGAATTTTTTGGCCGAATTAGAAAATGATTCGGTTTGTTGTTTAGAACTAGAAAATATAAAGAATATTTTTGTGATTTGGGACTTTGTTTTTGCACTGGACGGTTATAAAATACAGAACACTTTATTTATGAAAACGTCAATGCACTTCACCACGCTATCATGGAAAATTTTTCATTCAGTTGACCACCCAGTTAATTCTTGTGGGATATTGTTCCAAGATGTGTACATGGTAACAAAATGAAAAAATCGAGATCCTGGATTCCCCCATTTTAAATTGACATCTGAATAATTATATTTTTTTCATTTTCACAAGTTTAGTTGCTTAAATTTGTATAAAAAATATGGAATTAGATTATTTTACTGTACATTTAAAGATCAATTTTATTTTCGGGAAATATTTACAAATATTACATATCTATAAGCTTCATTATTTGTTTAATATCGAAAAAATTTTAATTTGTATTAATTTTTTATATGTGAGAATTATTATACGAGCAAACAGTTTTCAGTAATCGATTTGCATACTCAGGATGTGATTTTTGAACTTGGAAGTTACACGATTTCTTTGTGAAGACAGCATGGACACTTTCCATCACCCGTTTTCTGAAAAATCTAAGTCTTTTTTTATTTCTTAAACGAAAGTGAGGTGCATGTTCAATAAATATATGAACTTCAGGAGTAACACTTATTTCGAGAAATTCATAACTCTTCCTAAATCTTTCTATTCATGCATCTTCCATCCCACCGCAGAAAAAACTAAGGTTAAATTGTATTGCATACAAAATTTTCCGCTGTTAAAGTTTACATGCCATTTGGCGAAAGTTTATCCTACGAAGGAATAAAAGCTGTCGTCTGCTACTGCGTTCTTAGCAGCAATGGGAAAATGGCAAAGTATAAGTGAATTCGAGCTATAAACCAGGGCACTAGATTTAAAGCAACACAGAAAAAACAAAAGATAAAATTTGTTGCAGGTAAGACCTGCAACATAAAAAAAAAACTTTTTCTTACTGATATATCTCCTCCGAAATAAATCACATTGTCGTAGCCGAATTAGAACTTATTTATTACCATTTAGGAAAAAGCGCAAAAGGCAACTGACAGGTGAGGATCCCCATTTCTCACCAATTTAATTAAGTTAAATGACGATAGATAGCGCTGGCATCGTAATGGTCGCTACATCTCTAATAAAAATGGAGCTGTTAGAAGACGAAACATTATGCAGGCAAGGTAAAAATCTGAAATTTTCTTCGATTTATGTAAAGTTTATCTGGCAAGATTAATTTTTGTTGCTGTGAATCTTTCACCTGGAAGCGATATAAACTTTATCTTTCGTTTTTTTCTGTGACTTTTTTTTAAATTCTTTGTAAAACATCCACATTTTTCAACAATTTTCTGCTACAGTTACCATTGAAAAAAGATTTTTCATACTAAACTTCTGAATTAACATAGCATTCTTCAACCCATTCTTTGCTTTCTTTTTCGAATTCAGATAACATGCTTTCAAATAGTTCATATAGTTCTATAATTTCTGTATTTTCGTCTTTAATGCAATTTTCAAAAAATCGAGCAAGTTTTTTAATATAAAATTATTAATATTAGTCTAGTGGTGTATTTAACAACATTGTTTAATTAATTCTTAATTACTTAAACAAATCCCATTTGTGCAAAAAATGTTTGTTTCTTCAAAAAATCGTTCAACTGGCAGTTTATTTTCATTAAGTAATTAATTTTTATAATATTATATTATCATTTTTATTTTTTAAAAATTCAAAGAAATATATTTAATTGAACATTGTTGCTAAATATTCCAATAAGGAAATATTAATGATTTTTAAAGCAAAATATTTAATGAAAATTCCATTTGTTTAAACCATTAAAAAATAATGAACTCATGTTAATAAAGATTCTATTAGACCAATAGTAGTAAGTTTGAAAAAAACGAAGTTGCGTAAAAAAACTAATTTGCACAAATTATATTTGTTTGAACAATTAAAAGTTAATGAAACAATGTTAATAAATATTTAACTGCACTAATATAAATAATTTCTAGCGTAAAAAACGAATTTTCGAAGAAAAATTATTTAAACAAATACCATTTGTTTATATAAATAAAAATTGATTAAAAAATGATAATAAATATTCCACTCTACCAATATTAATGATTTTAATTAAAAAATGACGAGAATACAGTGTTCAAAAGGTCGATTTCATGAAGCATTGACAAATTTGGTTTTTAAGGGTAGTTTTCAGGTACTCGTGGGGGTGTGTCAACGGTGTCAAACCCATATGACTGATACATGAAATTCTTCATTAGATAATTCTCTAAAAGCCTCTATACTTTCCCGTCACATTTTTCAAAATCTAAAAAATTATTTCAAAAACTCAAAAAAGTGAAATGAGAGGGATCGTTGCCCTCTAAAAAGAAAAAAACGCTTTTAAACCACCGTACTACAGAGTCTTGAACAGGCCATGATACCAGGGTGAAATGCATTGACGTTTTTCGTTTTCATAACATCACGAATACATACAATATTGTTCAGGGCCGTCCTAACAAATTCCTTACAATAAAGTCATTTGTGTAAGAGAATTCATCTGATAATCCAGCAGATGCAACATTTTTACACAATAAGTTTTTAAATGCATTTTTCGATTATTTCTTGCAATAACATTAATAGAAATCTTGGAGAAAATGAATTTTACCTTGAACTGATGGTTCTGAAAATCGAACAAAAATCTGTGATGTCTTCTGTACTTAAAATATCATATTTGATGGATATTGATCGATAAAATAATTTTTTAATTCGCAATTTGATTATTTGAAACTCTTTGCTAAGCAAATCATACTCATCACTTTCTTCTGATAAATAAGGAAACTCAAAACAATGAATGTTTACTCAGTTTTTTGGATGAATATGGGATATCATTCCATTTTTGCAGACTTTTACCATGTTTTTTACCAGAACAATATCTTCCTTAACGAAGAATTGCCTGTAAAGTATCGCACACCTACATCTATACCTAAATCTATCGCCTAGAAGTCGGGAGTCTTAACCATTACGTTAAACCTTCGAGTTGATAGTCAATGAAAAATCCATACTAATAAGCTACAGATCGGAAAATTTTGAATCCTTTTTTTCTAATTAAATATTTATTATTATACTACGTTATGTACATGTAAAATATACGAACTTTTAACAGGAATACAAATCAAATAATTTTTAAATAAATAATTTTAATCGATTGAAATTTTTCTACCTGTAACATTTCATTTTTTCCCGTTGTAGATTACTTTAAAAATTTTTATAATGACAGAAAATGTAATTGTTTTTGAACATTTACAGTTTTCCATAAGGACGGAGTTTTCTTCTTTAAAAAAATAGTATAAGATTGATTTGCCACACCTATACCAGGCACGAAATTCTTTACTAGAACCTGATAGGGCACCTATCAGTTTTTTCTAGACTTGATATTCTGATAGATGCCATAACCAGTTTTTTCTGTACTAGACATTTCGATAGGAGGCCCAACCAGTTTTTTCTAGACTAGATATTATGATAGGGACTCCATCGGAACCCAACTTCAGATAAGGAAACATGGGGAAATTTCTGCACAACCTTCTTTAAAAAATAATAATTTATTAATAACAATTTTAATTTTTGACGAAAACTGTAAAAAGGCCGCAATTATTCAAGCTTATACATTTTATAATCTCAAACAAAAATCATTGGATTTTTATATAATGACTTATATTTAAAAATGGTTTTTGGTTTTAAGTAACCGCCTTTCTATGAAAAACCTTGACATAAGTTGAAATTGCTCGTCAATTGCAAATCTTGTTAGAACTCTGTACTTATAATGATATTTTGAATATACCACATTTTGGTGTAAACTTTTAAGTAATCTAATTTAAAGTTTTCGCCGACAGTGCATAAATCTGTGACAAAGTTCTTTTTAACAAATACTCATTTTCATTTAAAGCAATGCAACAATATATGCACAATGTTTTGAATAATTTTTAGATAATTTGAAAGCTGTAATTTAACCACACAAATGTGTTTAAAAAGGACAAATATTTTTCAACTTGTTTTTATTAAATATAATTTAGCAAGTTGTGTTTTTATGAAAAATAGCTAACTGAAAATCATTTTTCAAATCAAACCTAAAGCATATGAAAAACCAAAATATGTAAAAAAAAATGCACTTAAAAAGGCGATTAAGAACTCAACTATTTTTTATATTTACGCTTTTATTTCTCTCTTTAAATTTGTTTCTATCATCAATGTTCCTTTTTTTATAAATTAAATTAAGCATTAAATTTCTAACTTTTTTATGTAAGATTTCAAGTGTTGTTTGTAAGATTGATTCACTTGTCAGTAGGAAATGTTTAAAGAGAGTTTAGTGATGGAAGTGTAGGGAAGAGTGGGTGAGGAGGAAAAGTATATGGGAAGAAGTAGGGACAGGGAGGAAGTAAGAGGAGGGCGAAATTTAAACGACATAATTAACATCTTAAAAGGCTGCGAAATCCTTTTTTAAGGCCCGCGTTGCCTACTTTAATTGGTTTTTCTAACTTTTTTATTATATGATATTTATATTATAATTTTATCGAATATTTCCATTTCATTTCGATTTTGTATATTAGCAATAAATTTCCCATTGCACTTGAATAAACCTTGGAAATTTAATTTGTGAATAACGATGTGTATACGTCAAAGAAATTTATATTGATCTTTTGAGCAAGCTTTTCGTCACGTTTGAATTAACTTCCTTCTCAGATATTATACAAGTTGGACCATTTTTCTTTCAAAAAATGGCAGGTCCCATTCGATGTTCCATACCGGTGTCGCAACCCATGCAAGAATAGATGAGATGAAATGTAGCTAGCTTGGGAGCATTAGAGTTTCGGTTTCCTCATTGATTTTGTACCAATGTCAGTCTGCTCTATATCGCTTTCCTCAGTGTCATTTGCAGTATTATATCCATGAAATATCGAAATGTGTACTTGCTTTAGCTTGACATGTTGGACGAGGATTCATAATATATGAGTATTATTCCAAATAAGGTGAATTTAGCTTTAGGGTAAATACCATTTAACAGTTGACGATTAATTTCTACTAATTATATCTTCAGTATGGCTAGGATAAATTTGTACCTGGATCATTTTAAATGAACTTCATGATCCTTGCCTCTTTATTTTGCCAACTACATCCAAAGCTTATTTTAAAAATTAAGAATTAATATATTTTTCTAGAACAACTTACTTTTTTAGATCAGTTTTCAAGGTCGGTCAAACCCAAGCGATCAGGCTTCACTTATCCAACTTTTGGGTGAAACATGTTATTGGTGGTGGTAAGATATGGCTGCTGGATGGTTCTTATTTATTATTGATAAACATTTTTGCTATTTTTCAGTGCTCCCCCCCCCCAAGTTTTGTTTCCATATTAGGTAGACATACGTGTGTCTTGTAAAATTTGAACTTAATCGGATCAAGGAAAAGGGTGCCCTTAGCTCATTCAAATATGCAAAAAAAGCTTGATACAAAAGTTAAAAATCTATTAAAAATGCGCACATTATTATTAATGAAGCTATTCTAAGTCTAAGAGGCGTCCATAAAGCACGTAACACTTTTAGTCTGTCTTTCACAGTTTCCTACGTGTTGTTGTCCAATTGCTACCTGGTTTGTGGCTATCTAGCAAGAGGGTACCATAATTATGTCGTGATAATGCAGTTTTAGTGAGAATATGTTCTTCTAAAATATAAAGGATCCATGATCCAAAACCACAGTCAATCACATATCCTTCTGTCTGACTATAACGTAAGAAAATTTATTGACTTGCATATTTCTGGCATGAAATAACTGAAAATAAATTGTCATTAAATAAAGACGTTCAAGTGTATATTGTTCAATTTAGAAAAAGCACGAATTGCAAATCAAGAAATGAGAAACTGCAATCCCAAGATTAGAATCTTCGTATCAAGAATGGAGAAACCCACAAAAACGCGCTGCGAGAAAATCGGAGGCTCAAAAAAGAAGCAAATCTCAAATCGATACTTCAGGATCTTTTCGACATTGGTAATGCCAACGGTTTGGAAAATATAAATACAGAAGAAGATACGCAGTTTTTAATTAATAAAAGGTAAAAGGGTCGCCAAAGGTTCATGTTTAGAATCGATTACAAGGAAATTATAGAAGAAAGAAAAGTTGCAGAACGAAATGAGGCAGCATGAATTAAAGTAGATATTCGCATTTTTCTCGGAAAAAGTTAGTCATGCGCGAAAAAGTCGTGCATGTTAATATGTGCATTTTTAATAGATCTACAACTTTTGTATGAAGCTTTTTTTTAATATACTTAAAATTTTGCAGAATAAAAAATAAAATTGATTTTTTCTATATTTGTATGGTTTTTATATTTAAGGGCCCAGTGGAACCCCTTCTGATTAATATGCAGATTGTGTGATTATATTGTATAGGGGATAAGGATGATAGAGATGAGGGGTCGAGAGTGTCAGCTAATTTAGGTGATTCGTGAAAAGAAACGGAAGGGGTAACGAGGTTTATAGAAGAGGACCGGAGTGAAAAGCGGGAAAGGTATAATATGACAGGGTTCCGACTAAATGGGATCGGAGGAGAGTTGTTAATGGCTAAAATTTTACGACATCATCCAAATAATAGTGTGTTCAAGAAGGACTAACGGGAATATTGACAAGGAACAGTGAACCAGGAGACCCTAAAAAGTAGTAGAAAATATATATCTATAGAAAAAGTTAACTCAGGGCACTGATAAAGTCATAACAGGACAGATTTGACTAAAACTTCATAGCATTTCATTTACAGTACAGTTTCTTAAATTATTACCACCATATTAGATCTGCTATTTTGAGTTTTAAAATCTTGACATCAAATTCGACGTCAATAAACCCAAAAAAGCCCTTAAACCAAGTTTCATAAAAATATGTATAACTGTTTTCATTTTCGCCCCCAGATTCGATTTTTAATTTTAAATTTTTTATGTGTTCATCAAATTCGACGTTAGCGACCCCAGAACCTTCCTTTATTAATGTGTCATACATATAATTACGTTAAAATTTGGTCATTCTGGCCACCATATTATATCCGCTTTTGTCAATTAAAAAAGTTTGATGTAAAATTTGATGGGCCAGGAGATTCACAAAAATGGGAAAAAAATCAGTAATTTATCGTATTTTCATTAAACTCACTATGATGTGCCTTTTCGGGTTGGTTACTATAAATTTATGATAAATTTCAATATTCAAATTCGTGGCTCCAATATTGCTATCAAATGTGTTTTGAAACCGCTTGCGTCGAATTCGATGAAAAATTTTGAAAATCGAAGAATTGCGGGAGAGGGAGAGGGAATGTTAATCGAGGCTTTTACTGCTTTCACCCGATAATAATTTATATCCTTCCAATTTAGAATTATCTTACAAACCCTTTCCCTTGACTTAGAATGCTTAGATCTTTCAAAGGAACACTGCAATCCGCGTCCATGATAAATTCGTCTGGTGTCATGTGAATCTGGTATACTACCGTTCGTTTCATCGATGGGAACGAAGATGAATCGCGGCGATTCTAAAAGGGAGCGACGACGTGACCCGAATCTAACGTTCACCTCTTCACATTGTAGGGATTCAAGATCTCTATGTACACAGAAAGAATGCGCTGGAGAGAAAGAAAGTAGACATAAAAAGGAAGAAAATGAAGCAAAAAGGGCGCTAGGTTCGAGAAGAGGTCGTGACGCGGATGCTGCAATTGTGATATCCAATAGCATTGTTAATGCCCATTCTTTTGGTGCATTGTGGAATGTAGAATGGATGTGTAGGGTCTCAATGCATATGTCCGCAAATGTTCAACTTTCAGACAGCGCAGCGTGCAAAAGAGACAAGAGAGAGAAGCTTTAACACGCTGCCAAACGCTTGCCAACAACAATGAGCTCAGACCTCACGTAGCTACTGGATATGATGAAAATTACATGCTCATGAATGCATCTACACGCTAAACCATGCTCGACCAACGTCGACGCACGTCCACTACTAATTTTCACGTTACCAGCTGAGCTGCCATAGTGGTCGATTACATTTTGCGAGAACATAGCCATCGTTACAGTGCTTTAGAAGGTTACATCGTAAACAAAATAATATCGCTGTATTCTCACTTTAAAAATTAAATTTTCATACAAAATAATCTTTTATAACAGAGTAATGAAAAAAAAATCAGAGAAGTAAAAGGGTGTATCAGTTTGGAGCATATAAACAGGAAATATATATCAGAAAACTTATTTAAAATTTATTTCCCACTGACTGTTAACAGCAAGCATCAGTAAATATGCTGCCAGACGAATTCACTTCACTTCGTATAGGCCTGTTGAAATTTTTGCTTTCATTAAGATAGGATTAGAATCACTGTATTAATTTCATCTCAACCAATTAAAACCCGCAGCTTAACCCGACTTTATTAGAAGTATTCGCATCTGGCTGGAAATTTGACCAGGGGAGAGGGATACTACAGAAAACCGCCTCCCGAGTTTTGAATGTTTTTTGAGAGTGAAATTTAAAGACAAACATTCGACCCTATTCCTTCGTTGCACACAATTATTCATTTTATAATTTTAACAACCATTTTCTAGTTTTCGACAATTTTGATATTTTTAACATTGGCTTTTTTATTTTGCTTAAGATTTAATAAGAAACCAAATAATTTTTTCAAACCAAACCAATATCTTCTCATTCAAATAAGAATGGAATACTTTATTTGAGAATCGTTAGAATAGAATCTTATTTAAAGAAATAACTAGAATGTGAAGTATAAATTGATGAATTTTGATTAATTCTTCGGAGCAGTTAATAAATAATTAAAACTCAATATAAACATAAATTCTAATGATTTTTAAATGATTAACTCTAATTATTTCTGATGAGTTCTCCTAATATTAGGTCTAGTGGACTTTCAGTAGTATTCCCAATAACTGAACAGACCATTAGACGCATATTCAATGCAAATCGGAAATATTAATATATTGATCCTCAACATTTTTATATAGAGAAAACACACTCAAAATTAGAATTATCGAGTTAATTCATATGCGTAATTGAAAATAATAATGTATATCTCTGTAGTTGGAAGACCAGTTTTGTGTGGCGGAAACACATCTTGCATAATTCGATAGAATCGACACATCACGATGCGACAATTCACGTTGCGCTATTCAATCCACATCCATCAACGTCAAAGCCCTCGACGATAAACTCACTCTTCATGGTACACGCGCAGAAACTTTGGAAAAATCCCACGACATGGAATTAACGTCCACTTTTCCGATGGGTACTTGTCGAGGATTTGCTGCTGCAAGCTATTTATGGATTCTGTTTTTCAAGAAAGTGCCCCTCGTGAAAAAAAGTCTTAGTAAGTATTAGATCCAAATGACATTCGGTTTTTAAAGATCCTGAACCTAAAATTTAACTATACGTATCAGTTGCAATTCTTAGAGACTTTTTGCATTGAAATTAGGACATTGAGTATCCAGTTATTATATTCCCATCAACATGATATATTATCCATTTGATTGAATGAAATTCTCAAAAATTTCGCACTCATTGTTGTTGATTACCAGATTGATTGCATACTGCACGAATATGATATGAATATTTTAAAACGTTCCTGGAAATTTTTAGAATCTTGCAAATCCTAATTTTCGAATGTGGAATTTTAATTCTGAGAATGTATTTCTAAAAGATAAAACTATAAAATATACTTCAATAATGAGAGAAAAAATTCTGTTCTTCATTTTTTGACCAAAAATTGGAAAAATAACAAAAGGATTATATTGTAAATCCTTTACGATATTAAATAAAGTGATATATATTTATTTTTTGAACATTATTTCTGAAAAAGAAGACTTCAATTGAAAATGTTTTTTAATATTAAGAAATGATTATTTTCTCAACATTTTGCTACCAGAATATAATTTTTAAACGCTTTAGCACTTAAAAATGAGAAATGAAATTATGAACAATAACTTAGGATATCTTAATTTATTAAGAATATATATTATTCCCTTGATCTCAAGGTTTAAAAATCGAAAAATGTGTCGAAAAATAACTTGGAAGATTTTAGGATCAGTTTGACAGGACTTCAATCCAATCACTATGAGTTGATGTCTTCCTGCATTTTGTTGTAAGATTTTCATTTTTTACTAGGTCTTTGGTACAGATCTTTGGATCGTATTACTGACATACGCATGAGTTCACTTCTACCTTGTATCACAAAAATCCGCCAATCAGAAAAAAACCCGTCTGTTTCACTTTAATTAAGATGGCGAATACTGATTAACATTAGTAAGGAATAATTTATATGAAATCCAAATCCAAAGAGTTTACAATGTTCATTTAAGATTCAGCGTTATCCTTCAATTGTTCTGACTACTGCTGCTCTTCTAGTATTCTTATAGCTTTTTTCGGCCTACAAAGGATTTTCATCTTGATATTTCTTTGAGGGGCTACTCACTGAGAAATCTGGAAATCTTAAAACAATGAATGTGGCAGTATTAATCGAATTTGCATAGAGAAAGCTGAAATTTTTTTGTGATTGCTGGGATTGCCCAGATTTCCAAAACTTCTCGAGGTGGGTCCCTTGAGGAGATATCATATTCGGCTAAGCTCGGCGGCGTTCGAATGGAGTCGGTAGCTTGTTCGCTTCACCGAGGCAGCGGCCAGCGTGTGCATCACAAACGTGTGAATGTGTGAATGCATCATGGTGTGAATGCGAAAGATTTCCAGGCTTTCTAAAAGTTCCTCAAAGAGTTCTCCCAATATTTTCAGCGCAGTAATTTGTGATTTCTCAGTGAAATTTCTTTCTACTTCTGAGATATGTTTTGCAGTCGATTTCTTTAAAGCTTTCGATGACTGAATGGTCCCTACTCAAAATTAACATCATGCTAGAGGCATCTTATCTGAGCTACTATTTATTCCGGTGAACTTAGTCTCGAGATCCGCCTCAATGGCTATTGATTGTTTCGAATAGACTTTGTTCTGCCGCAATACATAAAAACAATGGCCAAGGTTAGGGTACTTTAAAGGGCAAGACTTATGAGTCACCTGGATCCCCGTTTAAGAGTTTACCCTATCTTGCAACAAAAGTTCCTGGCGCTGATATGCCTTCCTAGCAGCGCAGCTGCATTTCATATTCTTTAAGACCTTCTCAAAACTAGCATTTTTGGAAGCTTTAACCTAGCTTATGGAACTAATGAAACTCACATTCACAATCGTACTACTCGAGGTGTTAGAAACTACATAGGCCCTTTTGCAAGTTAAATGGGACTCAACTCCTTCATTAGTTTCCATCTTCTCAGAAGAAGAAGTGTCCATAGCAATTGTCATTGAAGACGCCCCTGCATGTGTTTTCTTTTATCGTTTGAATTCATATTGTTAACATGGGCAGCTAGAAAATTAGCAGGTTCATTTCCACAGAGCTCCGCTTGTAGATTTAAGCCAATTTATACTATGAGGTCGTTCGGTATGCCAGGACACCTTATGATTCACGATATTGATCACACTCAGCCCTCAACACCGTAATTCACGTCTTGGCTTAGTAAGCTGTTGAGGAATTGAGAGCCACCCGACTTTCTCTGCTTATTAGTCAAATTCTGGATGATGATTCTAATCTACTAATCACAAACTCCTACACATAAGGATCGCCCTCGCTACCCGCGGGGGTTCTTATAGGACTCCTCACCGCGGCCAGGTCCGAACTGGCCTTCATGGACAGATAAATTAAATTCTCTACTGTAAGCAGAAGTCACGTTCACGCGTCCCATAGAAGGGATTCTTTCTTCTTTACTTTATTTGAATGACATTTACGCCGGAAAGAATCTCGTTCACACTGAGAGAAGAGTAATGAATTTGATTTATTGAACCCCCGAGTACAAATCATGCCATACCTTACGTATACTGAGATATTGCAGATAAAGTATAACTGAAGTGTAGGTGAAGTATGTGACATACTTCATCTATACTGAAGTACAGCTAACGTATAGATTATAGTTTATTTATACTTATTTATGACTAAGGTATTGGACATAAAACCGCACCCATTTGTTTCTCATGATATCCTAGCAACGGGATCAAACATAATATATCATGAATGAAAGCTTATCGGAAAATTTTTGAAGGTTGGTGATTCAAGTAATTACATTGAAGAATCAAATTTTAAACATTTTTGCTGAGTTTAACGCAAAATTGGGTTAATAATATCTTTTAAATTTGTATGTTCTGAACAAAATATTATCAGTTTTTTCTTTACGAAATATACTTGAGAGTGGAATGTAAGATTCTATTCTTCAGCTTTATCAAAAATCATCGCAACAAGAGAATATACAATAAAAAACTTATTATTCTTATATAATATATAATTTTTTTTAACTCGATAAGAAATCGCAGCAGAGTCACACTAAGAGCAACTGCCATCTATGAAAATGATACAGGTTTTCAGTTGAAACCCGGTAAATTCACATCTATGGCCTTATCTTATACATATGAGTTTATATGATGATAGCCTATGAGACTTTAATCTGATAATTCTCCCCTAAGTTAGATCAATCAGTATGTTAGATAATAATAAAAGAGTAATACTTCCACATATAATTTATAATTTTTCCGTTTTTGTTTCATAGCATCACTACGTATTAATAAAATATAAAATATACAGAAGGATCGACTGACTTTGCACATCGCGAATATTACCACTAAATGCTATATGGGTACATACTAATCACTATTCACACATACACAATTGCCAACATTGCATGAAAAAAGAACATTCAATTACAACAATCACTATTCATACATTCACAATTGCCAGCATTGCATGAAAAAAGAACATTTAATTTTTAAGGGTACCCCCCCCTCATTCTCGAGGTCAAAAAATCGATTTTTTTCATTTTCTCATTCGAACCTACAACTCTTTAAGAATATTCCCTGAAAATTTCAAGTCAAAATTTGAAATACTCTTGGAGTTCTATCCGATACACGGTAGACGCGCCGCATGGGCTCAACGTCCAGGTACACTGTTTTTTTTCGGTTATTCATAAAACCCTCGCTATAATTCGGTCCCCCTCTGGTTACTATGTGACTACCTGCTTGAAGAGTCAGAAGTGATTTTTTATAGACCTAGAATAGCTGACCGAAGGTGAGCAGGTGTTATACACGAAAAATTGATTCACAAAACTTAAAGGCGTTTTTCTCAAAACAGTGTTTTTACGATTGGCAAGCATTGTAACTCAAAAACTATTCAATTGATCGGTCTGGAATTATTTATTTTTCGTCTTGATTTCTAACTGAAAAAATTTGATTTCTGACAAATAAAATCCTAAGGTCCGCCTCTTTGTAATTTTTTGCCCGAAATGAATGAAATTTTGTTCTTGTTTTGCAAGTTTTAAATTACATGTATGAAAATATCCAAACCTATGAAGTCGATTTTTGTTCATTTACCAGCCCATTAAAAATTGAAAAAATGAGAAATCTAGAAAATGGGGGGAGGTACCTTTCATGAAGAGCCAATATAATTTTGGTCAACACTCACGTTTCAACTGTGGTTCTTAAACCAAATCATTTATATAACATTTTTTATATTAAATTTTGAAATAACTTTCTTTTTTGAAGATTATTCTAATTCTTTCTTCAACTTATTTATTTTTCTTAGCTTATCGACCTTGTTTCAGAATATTATAAGACCTATAATGCACGAGAATTAAATACAAATACTCACTTATATTTTTGTTTTTGCTCTCCTATTATCTCATAGTATTGTATAATATTTCAGAAACCAGTTTATAATAGTCTGTTCTATCAGTTTATTATATTCTGATAAAATATTCAATACTTCTTCATAATAAAATTTCAACAATTAATTTCATCATTGGAATTTCAGTTATTTTCCCTCTACTTATTTCAAAACTTAGAAAAAAATATTATTTGATATTGTGTAAATCATGTTTCGGGAACTCTATTTCCATGCATTTCAGATATTCGATTATCTCACATCCTGAGTAATACGGTTTTACCTAGTACAGATATACTTTTTTATATATTTCATACTAGCTGAGAGATAATTTACATACTTCAGCTATACTTATGAGATTTACTTAAGTGGAACTTTGACTGAACATTAACTATAAATTAGCTATACTTCAGTTATGCTGCAACTGCAATTCTCAGATATTCTTTAGCAATACTTTCCCTATATTTTAACCCTACATCGTTATACTAAGGCTATACTTGAGCTGTATATCCACTACACTTTACTCATACAAGAAGTATAGGACCTTCTTCTTCAGCATACATTTACTATACTATCTAAGAATTGTCTCTGAAAGGATTTCCCAGATGTTTTCATAGATACACAAAAATTTGTTATCCTGGCCTCTACAGTTTTTCTGTCCGTATTTCAACAAAGCATTTTAGTTGGAATTCCTCAAGAACAGCTCCGATTTTGATAATATTTTTATTTTTGTTTTTTTTTTAAATGATTTAAAATCCGAAACCTCTTGGAATGGGCAAACAAGTATTTCTATTGTTTAAACAATTGTTATGATATTTAAGTGTAACATTCTTTTACAAGATATTCCTCAAAAACATAAAAATAAAACAGATATTTATGTTTTTTATTCATATTGCACTCAAATAGCTAAAAATTAAATCAAAATACACTAAGAATTTTCCGAATATATACTTATAATTTTTTTTTATGTAATAGTGCAGTGACATAAAATTAATATACATAACACAATTAGAAATGCCTTTATTTATTTATTTAGTATTTCAACAACTAAGGGTGGGAAATTTAATATTCTATATCAGACATTACTGAAAATGTAATGAAATTTAAATACATAAAATTTTATGAAGACTTATTTATCAGTTTTTTAAAAAATATTTTATTAAATGTAAATAATTTAGTACTTTACTCACATATACAAAAATAGACAATTTAATTTTCATTAATATCCTGCGTATCAGAGATACGATTAATCGTAGACGAATAATGGCAATGGAAAATAACAAGACAACGCTTTTTTATTACGCGAGTTAAACGAATACATTACCTATTTCATTACCATTTCACGTGAACATTTTATCTATTTTTACTGTCTCTAACAACTTACTACCTTCTTTTCCCTAAATATCCACAAACAACTATGAAACTATCGATTTCCAAATTAGTTTCCCATGGTCTCTTTTCATGATAATATCTCGAAGAGATCAAAATTATTTGTAATTAATTATTTCAGAGCTTTAGTAATAACTATCACCCTTGCGAAACAATATTATAGGGGATTCAAAAGTATTCAGAATGGACCATCCAAAAACACATTGAAAATATAAATGTGAATAACAATTTAAAAAAATTGTTTAAAAATCAAAATAAATTTTTACAAAACTTTCTTATACTCAATATAGAATAATTTTGTACTAAACAATTTAATTTTTAAACGAAAACATGAATTTGAAACCCACAAGATTAATTTTTTGGAGAAAAAGGCAAATTTACAAAAAATGTATGAATTTTTAAACAGTCTATTGGATGTTCAACTATAACAAATAAATTTTCGACCAAATAGTTGCATTTTCTTTTGAGAAAAATAAATTTTTCCAATCAAAAAATTAATTTCCTACAAAAAAACCGAAGTTTAAAAAAATAGTTGAAGTTTTAATCAAATAGATGAATTTTTAACTGTAGCGATGAATATTCACCCGAAATAGTTTAATTTTTATTTAAAAAATAAACAATCAAACAAAGGTCAAGCACTTTAAAAGAAAAATTAAAATTGTCAATTAAAGATATAAATTTTCAACTAAAGCCATGCACCAAACAATACATTCTTAAGAAAGTTCTTCAACTTTTAACCACATAGTGGAATTTTCGACTAAAATGATTAATTTTATACCTTAAAAGGTGAATTTTTAACAAAATATAATGCAATAGTATGTAAAACACGTACATATTTTTTGACCCATACGACAAGTTTTTACGAAGTAAATATATAATTATGGATACACAATTTATTTTAACAACTTTTTTTAATTCTGAAATTACTATACAAAGAGACTTTTACAAAAAAGGGGACAAAACTTAGTTTTTTAAATAAATATCATAAATATTGTTTAAACAACATAAATAATTGTTTGCCCCCTCTAGAAGGTTTCTGATTTTAAGTAATATAAAAAACAAAATTAAAAAGAAGATAAGTATCAAAATCGGAGCTGTTTTTCAGGACTTCCAAATTTTGCCTGTTTTATGTATACATAGATTATACTAATAATTTTGGAGATTTCCCCGCACTGGCTATGCTTCTAAATCCGTGCCTTCGAAACGTAAGCAGTCAGGGACACCTGGAACGTTTCTGTTGGATTTTTCTCCACTGTAAAAAATATATTTGCTTTTAATTTTGTCAATTATCTTTTATAATAGGTGTAATAATTGAAACTTTAAAAAATTCTAATGTCATCAATACATATCATTGTAAGAAAAACATGCACTTTGGTCTAGAATGTGAAATTATATCCAATTGGTTCATATGCACTCGAACTTTAGAAAATCTAAATTAAAAGTAAAAATTAATTTTTTCAAGAGAAATGTAATTTTTCAACACAGCAGTTTGAGTTAAAAAACCATGTATTTTTGACCGAATACTTCAACTTCTAACAAATAAGTTCAATTTTTGACGAAAAAAATTACTTATTAACCAAATATTCATTTAAATCTTCAGCCCAATAGATAAATAATAATCTACAGGAACGTTGAATTTTCAACCCAAAAGTATGCTTTTTCATAATAAGGTTAATTTAATAATTTTCCACGAAGTATTTAAATTTTTAAGCAGTTTAATTCTTTATGAAATCGTTAAATTATCATCCGAAATAGTGGAATTTTCAATATAAAAAAAATTGTTTTTAACATTTTTAATCCAAAATTTAATTCGCATCTAAAAAGTTATTTTTAGATAGTTAAATTTGTTTTAAAAGCGCTTAGTTTTCACAAATAGTTAAAATTAATAAAAGATACAATTTCTTTCAAAAGAGATGAGTTTTAAGACCAAAAACACAAATTTTCAACATACGCATATGCTAACTGTTGGTAACGCCCGGTTTTATCGCTCCGCTATTGATACCGAGGGATTCTTGACACTCTGTGATCCAGTCACACGAGTACCTTTCAGCAGTAAGATTTTTAATTGATGGGATATTCCCACACGAAATATACTTTCAAATTATACCTTTATTTTAGAATAGTAACGAAAATAAATCTCAATTTATGTAGATAACGCCTGAAAGAGCATATCTGAATATTATTTTGACATATAAAAATATTTTAAATGACTTAAATTGTATATCGGTCATTAAATTTAAATACATGTACAGGTTAAATATCGACCTAAGTGTTCAATTCTTCAATTTTATTTTTGAACTTGCTGTCATTTATATCAAAAGCATAAATATATTTTGTGTTACGAAATACTTGAAAAAATTATAATGTAAACAATTTCCACTTTTTCATTTTTATCCGTAAATTGATTATAGTTTTACTCAACTTGCTAGTGGTGCCACAGTTTACAAACTTGACGTCGGAGTATTTTGTGTATACTTGATAACTGACTTTTTAGCTACAGCTCTGACAAGGAAAGTCTTTCAGGTGTCCCTCGCCGATTTGATGTTGCAACACTCGAAAAACTAAGTGACACGTATTTTTTATATCTGCGGAAAAACACTTGAAGGGGGTGAAACAGCCCCTCAAAATAGGGATCTCAAGTGTCGATTGTATATTATTGTGTATATAAACTAAATTGATTTCGAACAAACCTATTGGAAAAGTTTCCTCGTGATAAAAGATGAAAAACGTGAGACGTGGTTGTGGCTGAAATTTTACCGCGATTTCGCTGGGAGCGGGTACAATTTTCCAGATTAGCACCCGCTCCCGGCGAAATCCTGCGGTTGTCCTTATGACAAATTTTTAATTATATATATTGAGGGGGTAAACCACTCTTAGATATTTTTAAAATTGTGCTGAAAATTTTTTAATTTAACAGAAAAAATGATAATATATACTTTCCATACATAAAAAAATGGGGAAATTTGTTTTATAACGCTGGATGTAAACTAGAGTCCATCCAACATGAATACAAAAATTACGCCGGGGTAAATCACCCCCTAATTATATATAAAATAGCAAAATAAGTCTAAAATTGAGCAAAAAAAATCCGAAAAATATGTTTTGTATACAAAAAGGAGGGGAAAGGTATTTAGGTATTTTTGAGCAAAACAAGAACTGTAGAGTGTAACTGCCCCTAAATTGTTTCGCATTATTAACTTTTTTAATTAAATCTTGTGTGCATTATTTTGAATATTTATTTAATTTTAAGGTACGCAAATAAAGTTGACGCGTTTCGCCAAAAAAATTTTTAATTAATAGGGGCAGCTACCCCTAAACACTTTTTATTTTGTGTCTATGATGATACATGCATTCTATACATGAAAAATTTGGAAAATTTGTTGATAAAGATGGAAGTAAAATGGAGACTATCCAACATGAAAAAAAATTACAGAGGGGTAAACCACCCTCTAATTATGTATAAAATAGCAAAATAAGTCTAAAATTCAGCAAAAAAATCCGAAAAATACGTGTTACATACAAAAAAGAGGATAAAGGTTTTATGTACTTTTAAGAGATAAACAGCATTGAAGAGGGTATCTACCCCTAAAAAAAGATTTATTCTTTAAACTTTGAGCAATAATGATAATTGTCAAAAAAAATGTTTAAAACGGTGATTTTTTACACCATGAACATCGAATTACAACAATATTAGTACAACCTGATACATCATAACGAGTTTTACAGGAATCACTGAAGCTGAAGTCCAACGGATTTTCAAATTTACCTGGTTTTTCTGCAATATATCCGCTTTTGTACCATGAATATTTAAAAATATTAGTATATCTTGGCGACCTTAATTGATTATGTGCCAAAGACTGAAGATTAATAATATTATTGCTGATATGTAAATTGATATTGTAATTCATCAAAATAACAAAATCGGAAAAGTGAGTTCCTGTTGGAATAATTTTGAAATTTACAATTTTATCGGAGGGTGTTGCTTCTTCTACTAGAGTTGGGCTCCATAAAAATCAAAGAGTAAAATGCTATTTGGTTCTAAATTTGGAAAATAAATGTTCTCCATCCAAATAATAAAAGCGATTATTATTGCTTTCATACAGTTTTTAATAGAAGTAGATAATGTAATGTTACCTGAGGTAAGTTTTCCAGATTTTGATTCTTCTATATGAACATTTTCGGGCCTGAACAGATTGGCTTCTACTACTTGTCCAAATTTTCCGCTTCGTTCTTTTAGAACTAGAAATAGAGGTGAAAGAAGTTTCCCGTCAGCAGATATTAGTGGTTGGATAGTGTAACTATGGGTGGTGGACGAAATAGACTGGACAACGCATTCCACCTTTTTTCTCCACCAACAGCTAAAGTCCTCCCGGAATGAATTTCCAATTGATAGCCACTGTGGTCCGAATTATAAACATTCTGCACTCCAACATTCGCTATCTCTTGATTCACACTGGCTACAAATTCATCTGCCTTCGTTTGTAACTCGTTGACATTTTTCAATGTGTTTCTGGTAACAAACCGGTTTACTTTCCTGGAAACGATTCTGTGTTTGCTTTAAAATTTATTAGGCCATGCTCGAGAAGTGCGGTAGCGGAAATTTTCATGGCCAAATTCTTGTTGTGCTTGTAATGCCCACCTGCGTATGTCTTTATCATGAATAATTAACCCGTTGTCAACTGCTTTTTTTAAATTCTATAGTGAAATGCCACACATCGTAGCAACTTTTTCTCTATAAGTACCGCCTTTATGGAGAGTATGGGCCCAACGTTTTAATTGTGTTAGTGAAAGAACTTTTCTGAATTTTTGCTGAACACTCTCAAGACTTAAATTTTTCTTCTTTCCACTTTTCCAATATTCGACTGCTCTTTATTTATAGTATGATATTTCTTCCTCATATTTTGTGCATCTATCCGTAGGTGAAAAAGGCGGATCAAGAATATGGTGTTGAACATCATCCTCTATGATTAGTGCATCTAAATTTTTAAAAGGTTCTTGGAAATCTAAGGGCTCTTCAACTATCATCGCCACCCCTTAAAATTCTTCCATGGCATCCAACAAAATTGCTTCAAAATGTTGTTTCTATTGTTCTATTTGTTCTATTTCCCTTACGTTTATTGGAGTTTCTTTTGTATTTAATGTTTGGAATGTAGAAATCTGTAAATTTATAACATTCAAAGGTTCACCTTCATATTCAAACCTTCAGAAGGGTTGAAAAGTTTTGTTTAAAAGAAACATGGAATAATAAAAAATTTTTTAAAATATTTTTCATGTAATAATGTGGGTGAAAATCGATATCAAAAAAAATTTATATACATAGTCGAAAGGCCACCCTTTTGAACTGTTATAGACAATTTTTTAAATTTAATCAATAAGTAGTTACAAAAAAATTGGAAAAGCAAAATGACCCAAGGCAGGGCACCTTCTGCTATTCAGACTTTTTATGCATAATATCGAAATTGTAAAATTCACTGGCTAACTTACCGTTCTGTTTGGTGATTTTTGGTTTATTCTGCGAATGCTGTGAAGTTTGTCGGTATTTTGATATTTCATACATAATTAGGAAGTGGTTTACCCTACTGTATTTTTTTTCATGTTGGATATACTCCATTTTAATTCCATCTTCATCAAACAAATTTTCCAAATTTTTTTATGTATATAATGTATGTATCATCACAGACGCGAAATATAAAGTGTTTAGGGGTAGCTACCCCTACTAATTTTTTTAAAACTTATTTTGGCGAAAGACGTAAACATTATTTTTGTCTCAACTACAAAACATATTTTTAAAAAATTTTTTCCGTTGAATTTATAAATTTTCAGCACAACTTTAAAAATATGTAGGG
>NC_046663.1:76906986-76911295 GCF_010883055.1 Belonocnema kinseyi
CCGCCACTTTTTTATTTCCCAACTTATATTTAAACAAAATGCTATATCTAGTTGAAAGTTCGGGATACTAAACAAGAAACACTAAGAATGGTGGGTCTGGTCCTAAATTTCTATAATTGTGAAAAAAGTTTTTTGTTGTAAATACTTTTTTTTGCTTTTTTATAATTATTAAAATTTAGGTCCAGACCGACCTTTCTTAGTGCTCCTTATTTATGGTCCCAAATTTTTTAATCGATGTGGCGCTTCGTGGGAAAATAAGTTGGGAAATAAGAAAGGTGGCGATAAGGTAGGAATCTCGTCACGTGACCTACTCGTCACATGGCCTTAATTAGACAAAGAAGGTTTTTCCTGTTTTTTTTTCAAAAAGTGCCAAATACCTCGTTTCGAAGAAACCCAAAATTTTGAATTTAGAAGAAGAAAGTCTTACAATAGATTTAATTAATAATATTTTCAATCAATAAAAATAATGATATGGTAAAGTTGTCTATTTGAAACAAAAGACTTGAAAAAGACTTGAGATAATTTGTGCACATTTTGTCAACTTAAAGAAACATTTTTGACGCAAGAACCGTTTGGATTGAGCGATCGATTATAGAACCGTCTGCCTTCAATTATAAAATATTGTCTTATCGGCATTTTTGTGTGATTATGAAATTGCGCTCTACAATATGAAAAGCTTTATTTTTAAATAAACATCTTATAAATATATCTTGCTCCTAATTGTGATGAGAGATGAACGTGAAAGTAACAACTGTGAGTGTAACTCTGCCCTACTGAATATTTAGTTCTAATCCTAGAATTAAAAATAGAATTTAATCATATGTATATGAGTATATAAATAAAACGATTTTTAACTGCGTACCTTGAACTGTGCATAGTGTAAATTGTGGATAATGAAGTTCAGTTTCAGCACATAAGTGAAAATCACCAGTCAAAAATTTTATGTGAGAGTGCCTAAACTAAAAACAAATCTTATCATATTTGAGGGCTTTATTGAGAAAAGGTTTATTGCATCCATCTAGACAATCAAATAGCAAAAAAACAGGTAGTTGCAGTACAAAGAATACCATCACGAGGTCCAATGGACAGAATGCAGATCGAAAAGCGAGATTCAACAGCAGCTTGGAGAACTGTCGGGGTCATCTGTACTAAAAAAAGTTTGGGCAAGCAGCTGTCTGTTCACTGACCATGCAGCGCCACCGCGACGGTTAATGCAGCGGTCAGACCACATTTAAGTAAGCCATAGCACCAAACGTGCGAGCAGATCCTTTCCCGTGGGTTGGAAACGCAGCAGTCCCACAAAAGAAAATGAAATTGCCCAACGAGTATAAACTATAACCTTATATAACTCCGCGCGAAACTCGGCGTGGGGATTCCGTGCTCCCACCTAAAGGGAGCGTTCCTGTACCAATAGTGTTGGGGCTACAGCTGTTCTAACGTGGGAACAGAGCGTGCCTAATATGAGAGGTTGTGCACCAAGTTGCAGGCGAGCAGCGTGCGATGTATTTGGTGTTCCAGCTCTACCACGTGGGCGAGCAGCTCACCCAAACAATTCTCAGTGTACTTAGGCATTGAGTATTGTCGCCAACTAAGTAAAAGTATCAAAATAAATTGTTGTATTTGCTCGTATATTCTTTCAGATAATATCAACAGAATACGATGGCTGTGACTGAAAAAGCAAAACAAATTAGAATTGACTGTAAATCTCGATTCACAGAACTTTAATTAAATTAAATTGCGTTATAAAAAAGATTGAAGAAACATGGAACGAATATGACGTGGCTTTAACTGTCATGGAATTATTTACTCCAGTTTCAAATCACGAGCAGGCAAGTACAGAATTTGACCACCATTATTTAAAATATTCATCAATAGCAATAAAAATTATTAATAAGCACATTTTTCGTGGTTCGCCTTCTGACGTATAATTAACTCGTGAAAAATACAGAGAGTTGGTTTCTAGATCAACTCTAATTCATAATTGTATCGAGCACCTCTCCCGAACAAATAATCTTGTAGTGCTCCCTCGATGCATCTATTTCGCTACAATCTTTATGGTAACAAATAAATGTTCCTAGACCCCACACGACATCTCTCAAGACCTCCTTATTTTAACCTTGCAACATTCTTTGAGAAAAATAGTTTTATAATTTACGGAAATCATTCAATCTTGTGGGTCAATCAAGGGAAAGAACCATCTATCAAAGGCGCTTCATATAGTTAAAATACAACTTCACTTACAAGTATTTAAATAGTAAACCTATTCTGCATACAAACATAATAAAAGAGAAGCACAATGAAAAACTTAGCTTCTATTAAAGAAAGATTTTTCAAATGATTCTCACCTTGCTAGCATAGAGTTGTTATAGATTCAAGCAAAAATACTAGAATATTTTATCCAAGCAGCAGTTTTCCTAATTAAATCAACAGACTTTCTTCTGTCTTGCTGCTGACGTCGCAGCGTGTCACGTGTACTGTACGCAACAAACTAATCAGTATCACATCTACTTTTTCAAACACCTTTTATACCCAACTACTCAAAAATTGGCTGGAGACAGACTCTTACAGGATTTTAAGACCAATCAAAAATGTTGTCTCACTTCCCCGTAAATCTTTAGTTTTCTTCAAATAAAAATTTTAAGTTGCTGCTACACAAAGAAGCTTATCCAGTATAGAATAAGAAATTCACAAAGTAGGTTGAACCTAATTAACCCGCAAAGTTTTGATCTTGTCAGAAATATGAATATAACTAGCATCCTGATGTCTTTCAATATTAATAATATCTATTAAAGCAAGTTTCTGCGCTCGGTGAGCCGTAATTAAGGCACAAAGAGTGATCTACTGAAGAATGAGTTTTTATAAAGATATTGAAACCGTAGAACCTCAAGTATACTTAAATTATCTAAGACCATCTCTATATCTTTAATAAAGCCATATTTTGGTTTATTATGTCTAAGGCTTTGCATACCCGAAGATGCTCCTTTTTAATTTTCTCCAGACAAAAGTCCATGACTCGCGGAACATTCGACTCATACATATCAATATTACTTTGCAAACAGAATGCGTACGAATTCCCTGAACAAGAATCATACTGCCTAATTTAAGAGTTCGACTTACACATTATACTCCTGATTATATACGCTTCTTCTGGAACAGTCCTCCTCTTCAGTGCATACCAGAGAGCAAATAAATTAATTGTAATATCAATGGCGAAGAAAAGAGAAAGTACTAGGGCTAAGTTTGTCTGAGAAGAACATGCTGGCTTTAAAATTCCCGACATTGTCGTCCAGAGCCACAAAGTTATATCCTGCAAAATCCTTCATATAAAACCAACCGTATGTTAAAGCAAAACAGCATGAACCTGAAGTACCTATGAAGTCTGCGAACTTTCTAAAAGTACACTTCGTAAACTTAAAAACTTTCAGAATCTGTGTTGTAACTTTATCGTTTTTTTTACGTTTAACAATTCAATAGTCATATTTTGAGAATTATAATTAAAATCCAAATATTTATATGTAAAAGTCGAAATCATGTGACTTTTATTATTATTTGTAATAAAATCAAGACTCAAGCAATTTGCAAGTCATCTGGAAAATATTCTGACATTTCACATGTGAGTTTGCAAAAAATAAAATTTTATCTAGTTAGATAACCTAAGCGTAACCTTTCGCTTGAAGGCTAATTTAATCAGTTAAATTAGCTGAGTAAATACATAAGGAGTTATTATTATCAGGTGGGTAGGGTCATTCAAGCCTATAGCACTGCGGTCAACTACTGGAACCTATTGTACTTTACCCCTTAAAATCTATGCCTTTCTAAGGAGGCCAGTTTGCTCCATATATGCGCAATCAAGGAATGGGAGATATCTTCGAAATCCTCCGGTTGTCAGAAGTGATTACCAAAATACAACACTCTGAGAACGACGAACACGTCACAATCACATAAGATGGGTTGTGCTGTACAGTGATCCCAGATATGAAACGAGATATGGTCCAATGCTATGACAGGGATATGTTCGTGTGAATATAGTAGGAGGCGGTATAAATGACTGGGTTGCGCGCGCAACCCATTTCTCCTCTTCTGAATTTGAAAACTCAATGGTGCACGATTGCCGGACGGAACATTTCGGCGGTTCTGTTTATATCTGTATTCGCTTTGAAATACAATCAAGATCCTAGGATTTTAATATTTCCAGAGTTTGATGCTGGCGATTCTCATGATTTGAATACTTCGCGCGCCTCTTTATATGCGCATATTTTGAGGTTACGTTATTTCCAGCATAAAATATAAATGATATAAATACTAATGC